>NC_057814.1:515922295-515969189 GCF_018294505.1 Triticum aestivum
AATACTGCTCGTATATGGCATCGTCAGAAGCATTAACTTTGATCTTCTTCATCCTCTTCAGCTTCGGTGCATTTTCTGGCGATTTTGCAGCTCTCTTGAGTGTGGGCTTCTTCGCATCACGTTTCCCCCCGCTGCTCACTTCAATCACCACCTCCTCTCTTGTCTCAGCTACTCCTGCTTCTTCCCCACAAATGAAAAAGAAAAAGAAAACAGAAACAAGATGAGAAAAAATAATGGTTTGGAGCATGGAAGTGCTAAGTTTCTGTAAACAAAACAAAACATGGGTTGGAGCACAAAGTAGTTGGGGAGAGATGAGTGCAATAACCTGCATGGCCTGTCGAAATTGGAGGACGTGTTGCGATGGGAGTCACATCGTAAACTGGCCCAGCTGAGGTAGCCGGAGATTCACCAAACAAAGGGCTCCTCGTACGGATCGACAAGAAGGAGTACAAATCTGCAACAGAAGTTTTTGCAGGGGATGTACGAACTTGAGGAAACTCCTGAAATAGTAGATCATCATCACTCCCCGGTTCGAACAATCCAAAAGAAGGTCCGTCTTCAAGCGTGCATGGCCTCCTCGTCAGATTCACATGTGCGAAGCTTGGGCTGCGAAGAGGCTTAAATTCAGTGCCGTTTACCTTGTTGCCTGAGTCTTCTCCCCTGCCATTGCCCTGATCATTGCCGTTGCTATGATCATTTCAGTGTTGTCATTGCTCATCCTGGGTGGGGCATCATTGTTTTGACCTACTTCCGCTGCTGGTTGCTTGGGCTGTTGCGGAGATGGTACAGTGGCAGTGGCTGGTTGCTTGGGCTGTTGTGGAGATGGTACAGTGGCAGTGGCTGGTTGCTTGGGCTGTTGCGGAGGCGGTACAGTGACAATATGAATGTTGGGCTGCTCCGGATGCTTGGGCTGTTGCGCATAAGGTCCAGTTGCAGTCCCATCAGACATGCCTGCAGCAGAAGTCCCCGCTGGTACACTGAAAGTGATGCCTTCACCTTTGGCTCTCTGTCCATGAATGCTGCACTCAGCTTTGTGTGCCTCAGACAACATTAGGCCCATCCACTTGCAGTACATTCCTTGCAAGACCCTCCCAAATGAGCTGAATGCAACATTAAGTTCTCTGACATGGAGCTCTTTGTGCTTGTTAAATATGACTTGCATCTGTGGGGGGAACTGCGATGCACGGAAACAATGGCATTAGATTGGTAGGGACAGTAGTTTGTAACATGCCAGTTAAATGAAGGTGCAAAAAATATGAAAAAGGAAAAAAATGAGTTGCGAGAAAAAAACCCACCTCTAACTCCTCGATTGTTGGCAATGCATGGAGCCACTCCTCCAAAGAGCCGCACGTCGTCACCACTCTCCGTGTTAGATGGAGGGGGCTCATGCACATGCTCTGCGCTGCCATTGGTACCCCCTGTACCGGCGTGAGGTGGGCTTTGAGAACCCGCATCTGCTCCCACATGTACATTTGCTTGCATGTGGGAGCTCTCAGGCACATCTAAAGTGTGTGTTGCGCCCCCAACAGCACCCCCTTGGTCGCTGATTTCCGGCAATTCCTCTGTGACATGTTCACTGGCAGCTCCTTGGTGATGCTGATCTATATATGACATGAACTCAACTACTGCGTACGGTGTACTGGTCCTGAACTGCATTACAAAGACGAGAAAATAGTTAAGAATTGCAACAGACAAATGTCTTCTATATAAAAACAAAAAAAGCAAAGTCTTTCAGTTTCATCACTTACTGGACGCTTCCCAAACCCATCATCCAGGTGTCACACTGCGACAACATCATAAAAGTCCATTTCATGAATAAAACAAGCTCTAGGAAGCGAGTAGTTGATGGTGTGATCAACTAAGCATCCTCTTGGCACATCAAGATTGTCCATGTAAATTATCTGCAAAAAAGACACAACAAAGAAAAGAAAACATCAGCACCTCAAGAAAAAGATTTGTTGTTGCGGATAAAAGGAGTGGGATGTTACAGGAATCAAAGGGGGTGTACCGGAAGCATTGGTAGACATCCACCGATGAGAAATTTCCCTCTACCCTCATTCCTCTTATCCTGGTATTTTTTAACTTCTCTCATCACATCACACAGGATATGCTCATCCCACTCGAACTCATGGACCATACTCATATCTCGTAGGGTGTAAAGATAATCTAGGGGGACCATGTTTCCTGTACCAAGAGCGAGGACCAAAGGCAGGCACAGTAATACCCATGACCTCTCGATGGTGTCATCATCATCTGCTTTTGATAAGACGGAAACTGCGGTGGCTATCGGAGCCCTATCCCCGCCGCCCAGATAAACTTCACGGAAATGGGCTTTGCCCCTCTTCCCGAACTCTATCGGTCTGCTACCAGATGGGACATTGAATATTTTCTTAACCATGTCTTTTGAAAAGTGGATCTCCTTGTGGTCATTAATCCTGCAATTCACAAAAAAAATCAGCAGATGTTGCGAGAATAAAGAAAACAAAAGGTGTTATGCAACAGAAAAGAAATACAAAAAAAGCGAAGATTACATACTTCAGCACACGATTCTTAGGGTCAATGTTCATAAGATTGAAATCAAGAAGCTCTTCAGGAGGAGGGACCAAAGGACATATAAACAGCAAGTCCCCGAAGCTGGACTTGCTTATTACATCTCTCTTTTTCCCTTTGATGTCATTGGCTATTTCGCGCAGCCGCTTTGCCGACCAACGAGTTTGGAAGATAGGCATGCTGCAAAACAAGGTTTGAAAGAACATTAGCTAATCCAACTAATTTCAGATAAACATGAGCTAAAAATTCATGGAAAAGTATTGGAACAGTAGCTAAAATTTCAGAGAAAAGATATATGTAGTTTCAGAAGCAAAAACTGAGTTCCCTGTACTATAAGCCAGCAGTACAAGCATTCCTGTAGTTTCACAAACATAAGCTACAGACATAACCTACTAACTAGTTTCAGAAACGTAAGTTTCTCTAAAATATAGCTACTGTTTCTGAAATTACATATATGTTTCTCTGAAACTACAAACTGGATAACTGCATGAGCTACAGAAGCTTTGAACTAAAAAGAAATTACATATATGTTTCTCTGAAAAAACAAACTGGATAACTGCATGAGTATTGGAACAGTAGCTTCAGAAAAATGAAACAAGGGGATCCTATAGAAATTGCACGCTCCAGAATTTCAGAAACACACCTATGAGTTTTCACAACTATGCAAGTTGGCTGCTTGAGTTTCAGTCCAACGAAGTGCTGTTAATCATGCATTTCGCAAAAATGCAGTGGTTTCCGCAACTAGTAAATTAGGCTCTGAATTCTGTTTTAGACGCTTTTCGTTCTCCTGTTAGTGTTAACTGAATTTAAGCTTCAAAAGGGTTGTCTGAATTCTGCAACAAGTTGGTGGCTCTGAATTCTGTTTTAGAAGTTTCATTCCAGCTTGAAAGGGTTGTCTGAATTTAAGCTTGAGAGATGTTATAAACTGAATGTAGTTCGTCAGCTGGCTTGTTGGTTAGCTGCATTATTTGACTAGGTGAGGGCACGTCTGCTAATTTGTAGCAGCAAATAAACTGAACTAACATTTCAGCAACCTAAAACACACATATCCAATGCAAAACCATACGTATGTTCTATAATTCTGACGCCGTTTCATTCCTTCGGGAAAATGCATGCTCAAGCAAGCAAACATGGAACACAAAATCAATCAGTGCAGGTTGGGGCCCGACAGCGAGCAGTAATAGATCACGGCGAAAATGCATCACGCGGTGGGCGGGACGAACAGCACCCTGGGTGGAGCTCACGAGATGGGAGCATCTTGTTCGTGGGGAGGGGGAGGGTTGCCCGATCCATACCTGTCAGCCACCGCTGAACCCGTCATTGTCGTCGCCACCGTGGAGGATATGCGCCGCTGCCGCCCCCGTCGCCCAACGCGCCGCGCTGCCGCAGCCACCCGCCGCCGCCGCCCTGCGCCGCCTCACGCCGCCGCCCTCCCCTCCTGAATCCAGCCGCGTACCCTAGCCCTCTCAGTTTGATAGAGATGGTCAGTTGATAGAGTCGATAGAAGAGATGGTCAGCTGCAAGAATAACTATACTAAAACAATGACTCTGTTTCAGAAACGCATGCGCATCACGTGGAAGCGGGGAAGTTGTCGTCCGTCTGATCAACAAATGATCTGACGGACGCGGAGCCAGCGGATGCGGCGCGAGTGATCGGTCGGGTCACTACAAGAAATCTGTTAATACATGACGGATCTTGACCGTCATGGATCAGCCAAAAACTGTCATGCATGCACATCCATGATGGATTTGAAATCCGTCATGTATATCACGTCATAATTTGACATCATACTCTCCATGACAGATCTTGACTGTCATGGATCTGCTTCAAGCTCGGCCAAGCCCAAACTAGGCCCGAGCCTTTGTGACGGAACTAACTGTCATGGACCAACGCCACGTAGGATTTTCATTTGACAAACTGGAATGACGTGGCTGCCTATGTGGACACTATTTTTCGTCACAAAATTCGTCATGAATCTAGGATCAAATTAAATTTAGTCTCGTCCATTTCTTTCATTCCAATTTTGAACCAATACACTTTCGCAATGGGTTACACAAAATATTGCCAATTTTGGCTCAAGACAATATTTCCAAAGTGCTATGCATTACACGAATCGTTCAATATATAAAATCCTCCATAGGTATCCACAACAGAACAATTTATAAAATCTATAGGTATCTACAACGGAGCAGTTTATAAAATCCTTCATAAAATGATAATATACAACATATATTGACAAAATATATCACACAGCAAGGTTAGGAACTAGTAGTCCAGTACAATCCAATTTACAACAACAGAACATATAAACTACTAAGGTTGTTATTCATGTTTAGTCCTCGTCCCTCGTAATGGCAACTATATGTCCTGACGGATTGTGATGGACAGCACCAAGTAACCTGCTACCCAATCATACCTACCATATTTACAAAACATTAGACATTTGAAGATATGAATAGATAGTAGTAGAAATAAGAGAATTAGAAGAAACTTCAAAAATCAATTGCATATTCTCTAAAATCCTTAAATCTTACTGTGCCTACAAACGAGAATAATAAAGTATCTATTATAAAACAACAATAAACATGAGATTGCTACAAATTAATCCAAACAGAAATGTGTCAGATGGAAATCTTATCAAGTTGACTTATAAGTGATAATATAATAGAACATACATAGCAAAACTCATGTACTATAGCAGCACCAGTTCAGGCCCTATAAATCCGCCAAAAAATGGCATCACTAACAAACAATATCCATGACGCATTGCCACTGCTCGTCGGTTTGGCTAGCGTAAGATTCAGATGTTCATGTCTCAACAAGTTTACACATGAAACTAAATATTTATCAGGGCACTGAAAATAGTAAAGAACACTTAGTTTGTCAACTGAACTTCAAATGGCATACAAAATAACTAAGAGCCATGGCCACTAATAGATCTACAGAAGTGGAAAATGGTTCTGTTAAGAGATACTGAGATAGTGGTTAGGATGTATCAATTATTGATTTTAGCCACATGCATACTGGGATTACTTTGATTCGAGTGCATAAGATGATATATTTAACCACCAAGATCAGTGGGGCACAAACAAATCAGTTGAAAACCCTGGTGAAAAAATGCATAACTCTGAACTAGATGAACTAAATAGGTGCAGTTCAGTAACACTTGAGCTGGGGACTGGAAATAATAGGAGTGGCAGTAGAGAACTAATCCCTGGTTAATCGCGGAGCAGCTCCACCGCGGCCACCCTCTTAAGCTCTATTGTGCGCCATGTGGTGGCACAGCTGCTGGTGCTACCTAGACCTGCATCCCAAAAACAAGAGATCATAATAAGGCAGAGTGTTAAGTGACCGAAATAAAAAAAGGAATAACATTAAGAAAAATATTTGGGATCACTTGTTAGGAGCACTAGTGAGGAGGGAGACTTAGGCATGGTGCAAAGGAGTTGAAGAAAAAATGTGTGGTGTTACTGTGCCTCCAGGTTGAGAGAGAGTGAGCTAACACGTGGATTTGGTACTAGTACTAGTAGGTGCAGAACCAATAGTAGTACTACTGCTCTAAACTGACACACTAATATATGTGCTTAGTACCAAATTAACAGGTTTAAACCTCTGTATTCTTATTGTAGGACTGTCACAATGTAACAATGTAATTTTCTTATTAGATTCAGATTAAACTTACTTCCGGAATACATATTCAGCGGGGTGCAGGAGACGACAACGAAAGAAAAAGAAATGCCTAGGGAGAAAACTCTAAACAGAACATGTCGACATGTTAATAGAAGACCACATACCAAAGTGCATCAGTTTGTCTCTACTTGGTACCCTGCAGTTTATCTCTTTTTGGTACCCTGCAGTGTGCAAGATACAGAAACAATTAAGAGAAAAAAATTAGTGTCAAAGATTCAGAGAGGAAGCATGCAGAGCACACCAGCTGCTGCACCGCAGCTCTTGATAGCAGCTGCCGCCACCTTGTCAGCACGCACACAAAACACACTCTTAGAGATAGAGATGGCTGCAATTGACCCTGACAGTGTTGGACCTTTGTTATCAATCTAGATAGGAAAAAATGTGAAGCGAACTGTCCAAATACGCATGCATCATTAAGTACTATCTATATAGTAACAAGGGGAATAACTGACTGACTAAACCGAGGGGCACCAAAGAATCTAACATTTCTAGTGAAATAGGTACTGTAGTATACAACGATTGGAAGAAAACTCATCAATAAGATTTTAACTTGGCGCACTTGCATTTAGACATCACCACCAATGTGGCATTCTGAAATAAAATTGCTCAGTGCAGATGTGTTTCCAATTGAGGTGTGCCCTACTGTCATACAAAACACAAACATTAAAGTTTCAGAAGAAAGAAGTTGCACAACTACATCACTCCCTGTCTTCCTCCCTTAGATACATCAGCGATTAAAAAACAGTTCATCAATTGGACGAGCCATCAACACACTCTGAACCCAAAGATAGCATATGGAGTAGTGGGTGAATCAAGCACAAGCACAAATTTAACTGTTGTCCACATAGGGAGAATGAATTCAGAAGGTTGTACAAGTAGAATGAACAAGTTACCTACGCTGCTAAGATTTCATCCTGAACTTACTACTCATCGAGAAGCTGCTCCTTGAATGCCAAGTACTTAGAAACAATTCATGAACTGTTGGGCCCTACACTTCCTGCACACATGCATGAGGGGGATCAGACTGAATCACGAGAGGCGGCGGGGGCATCAGGGATGAGGTTAGTGTGACCTGGGTTAGGCGGGGGGCTAACCTTGGTGGAGAAGAAGGTCTCGCCGATGGCAGCCCAGTAGTTGGTCGCCCGCCGCTGGACGTTGGACAGCGACAGCGCCGTGCAGCCCGCAAGATGGGCGCGAGGGGGCACGATGTGGACAAAGAGGAGCTGTCTAAGACGCTTTGTGTGGGCAGAGAGGAGTCATCGAAGATGCCCAGCACTGGACATGATGCCGCGGCTGAAACCCTAGCCATCGCTAGGGGTCGCGGGCGAGCGCTAGAGACCAGGAGCAGCAGATCTAGTCGGACTAGAGGACAAAGGGGACGAAGATGTGTCGCGAGAAGGATGGATGGGTGGGGATTGCAGCGGATCTGTTTGTTGCCGGAGCTACGAGGCATGGGGAAGGGAGGGGGAGGGCTGGCGGCAAGGTGTGGGAAGGACGCGAGAAGTGGTGGGTGGCGGCGGGCCGTGGGAGACGGGGGAGGGGGCCAAGGAGGACAAAGAGGAGGAACCGGGTAGGAGAATTTAGGGTTAGGTTTTTATACAGGAATACACAGACGGGCTTTAGTGGGCTTTCAGCGGGCTTCCGGGTTGTACCATGTCATCCATGACAGTTTCTGAAAATGTCATTAGAAATCCGTCATGGATTAACATGTTTCTTGTAGTGGGTGAAGGAGAGCTTTTTCCTATGCGTCCGCCGGCGGATGTGTTAGAATCATCCGCCGCCCAGAGCCGTTGGATTAGCCACCTAACAGCCGTCGGATGCAACCACCGCCCGCAATTGACCAGGTCGCTATTTCCTACAACAGCCGCTCTGTTTCAGAAACAGAATCCCCTGTCCGCTGTCCACCAGGCACAACTCCGCCCCAGCGCGGCGGCACTCGCCACCACCACAAAAATTGCTGCTGCCGGCGCGCGGGGGCACCTAGTCCTTCAACGCAAAATTCCTGCAACAACATAGTGCACCACATCGCGTCGCAGATGCTGGGATCTGACGCAGATCGAGCTCGCCGGGGGCCGCCTCTTGGAGAACAGCCACGGCCATCGTTCTCAGCTCCGACCGCGGCTGCGGGGCTTCCTCCGCGAGCTGGAGTATCATCCTGGTTCACAAAACCTCCAGTTGTGTTTCCTGAAACAACTTCTACCAGATCAAATCAGGGCAGCTGGGTGAGTTTCCTGACTCTGAAAAAACATGAACACTTGTGTGTCTCTGAAACTCATGGAAAACCTATGTATCAGAAACATAGCTAGAATTTCCTATTTGTTTCATGTGTGTGGCAGCTAGAAATTCAAATTTGTTTCATGTGTGTGAGTCTCTGAAAAAACATGAACACTTATGTGTCTCTGACTCTGAAAAAACATGAACACTTGTGTGTGTCTGGAACTCATGGAAAACCCTATGTATCAGAAACATAGGTAGAATTTTCTATTTGTTTTATGTGTGTGGCAGCTAGAAATTCAAATTTGTTTCATGTGTCTGAGTGGAACCAAGGCAAATACCCACACACATGTGTGCTTGCTCTATCTCTGCAAAACATGATCCTCTCTGTTAGTTGTTATTTATCAACCTATGATACGATTTTGAATGTGTGTGCTTATGTGAGAAAAGGCCATTGACTGAAAATTTGTGTGCAAATGAAGCTGAAAAACCGTTGATAAATGTATCTGTGTACCTGAATTTCTGAAACAACAAATAGAACTATTGATAGCAACTATAGGAAAAAATACTTTCAACCAAGACCTCTCTATTTACATGAAAAAACATGTGCCTTATTTCAGGGAGCTGGTGCTGAAGGGGAAGAGAGCTATGTCCAGGAGAACTTTTCTGTCGATAATCATGAAGATTCAGAGGGATTGTTGCATGCTATGATGTGATGCAAGATGAATCAGATGATGGAGATGTTTCATCACAACCACTATCGCCCTATGTTGGCATGGTGTTTGACACATTTGAGGATGCCCAGAAATTCTACAATGACTATGCCTTCAAGTAGGGATTCGGCACACATATATCTTCTACAAAGTACAGCCAAAAGAGAGGACAGAAGGAAGAGGATGCAATAATGAGCAAGAGAGTCTTTGGGTGTGTGCACGCTAGAAAGCCCGATAAACCGGAAACAAGTAGCACCTCAAAGAGCATTGCAACAGAAACAAGCAACTCCAGCAGGCGCCTTGGTGCTGAAATGGATGTGATAAGAACGCGTCAGAAAAACATGATTCTCCGTCATGATTGTAAGGCACACATGATTGTTGGGCTTAGGGAGGGGAGATTGACAGTCACCTTCTTTGTTGTAGAGCATACACATCCACTGATGCAACAACCAGAGCGTGTTAGATACTACTGCTCGCACCGCAAAATACCTGCTGAAGATTACGAACTCTCGTTGACGTTGCATGATATTAACCTGTCAAATTCAGATTGCATGAGTTTCCTTGGCAGGATATATGGAGGTGACCCTACGATACTGCCGTACGTGAAGACGGTGTTGCGAATGAACGTGCAAAGCTTCGGGAAGCGATAACACAACACGACATGGATATGACAGTGAAGTACTTTGAGAGGAGGAAGGCCGAGAATCCAGAGTTTTTCTTTCCGAAGCAAAAAGATCTTGCCACGACCTCTGTCACCGCATTGTTTTGGGTTGATGGGAGGACAAGGGCGCTGTACCCAAAATATAAAGATTGCGTGTTCTTTGACACAACTTTCTGCACTAACAGATACAACATGCCCTTTGGTCCTATAGTTGGTATCAACAACCACCTCCAAACCATTTCACTCGGGTGTGCTTTGTTGCCGGATGAGACTATTGAAATGTTCAAGTGGGTCTTTGAGCAATGGATGGTTGCAATGGACAATGAGCATCCAAAGAACATAATGACTGACCAAGACCAAGCAATGGCAACAGCTATAGAGCAGGTGCTCCCAAATACTTTCCATATGTGTTGCAAGTTTCATGTGTTTAGCAACGCGCGTTCTAAGTTGGGAAGGCTGCTGAGCAGAGATGAGGCGTTTGCAGATGTGTTTCACACTTGAAGAACATGTGGCGAACAAGACATATGTGGGCTCCAGCGTACTTCAAGAACAATTTCTTCCTGTTCACAAGCACGACAGGCAGGTCCGAGGGGCTGAACTCATATGTCAAGACAATGATTCGTCCAGCTGATTCTGTATGGAGGTTTTTGCAACAGTATGAACTGTGCCATGAAACTGTGCTTGATCGCGAGGACAATGCTGGGTTCACTGGTGAAATGACTGCTCCTTCTCTATACTCTCGGTAGGCCAGCTTCACTATACCAAAGCAAAAAATCCAAAAAAATGTTTCTGCATAATTTTTTTTGAGAACTTTGCTTCCTTTTGTGATGTTGCAGATACAACATTGAGCGCCAAGCTGCTGATTACTACACACGCAACATCTTTGGCAAGTTCCTGAAACAAGTGACTGCATCTACGGGCTACATTATCAACCAAGACATTGAGTACCAAGGGCGAGGCCTCATGTTCAATCTAACATCAAGCTTATATGAGAACCCAAAGCTCTTCTCTGTGCGTGTTATGATGGATGAAGGGGTGTTCCAATGTAGTTGCCACTACTTTGAGATGAATGGCCTGGTTTGCGCCCACATAATAAGGGTGATGGTGCACCTCAATGTGCAAGTTATTCCACAACAATACTTGTTCGAAAGGTGGTCTGAAGCAGCAATAACTAGCATGGCCAGAACTGGGCGATTGCTGGAATTTGGGCACCCCTCGACAAACACGCTCAAATACAACTCCTTATGCCAAAGGTTGACATGGCTCGCCTCTGACGCATGTTGCAATGATGATGCATACAAGATATTAGATGAAGCAATAAAAGTTCTTGAGCCTGCCATAGCAGTGGCGAAAAGAGTGGTACTGCTAGAACAACAAGCAACACAGCACAGTGAACCCCCAACGCAACCTGCTGCTACAATGGGAGCGTTGAATGATGGCCTACCACAGCCTCAAAGCACAGAGATGCTACGAAACCCAGCTTGTGTCCCAAAGAAAGGCCGGGCAACTGAAAGAGAGAAGAGGAAGAAGACTCTGGTGGAGCAGCTAGACGATAAGCAGAAGAAGAAGTCAAAACAAGAAGAGAAGAAGCCAATGGCAGCAGTGAAGCCAAAATCTGAAAAAGAAGTATTCACTGCAAGTTCTGCAAAAAAGAAGGTCACAACATGCAGACGTGTGGACCCCTAAAAGCTGCAACAGAGGCGGCGACAGCACCGCCTACATGTCAATTCTGCTCCGAGGTGGGGCATACTGTACCAACTTATGCGTACTGGAGAGCCATGATGACAAATGATCCAAGAAATGCCCAAGCAACGCAACTCAACCTCTAGGAAGAAAAAAATGAGAGAAATGACTTGGGAAAGTTCTTGGTCCTATTGAAGGATGTTTTGCATTTTCTTTTCAGACTCACTACGTGTGCTTGAGCAAAAAACATACATAAATACTCTTTTTTGCAACCTTGATGATGTATTCAGGTTCTATTTCAATTTGAGACATACAAAAAGATAGCTCACATTTTTGTTACAAGATATGTTATGTGTGTCCTAGATTTGAGACATACAAGGTATCTCACAGTTTGTGCCGTAGTTTTGAGGTCTTTGCCATATTTCCAGTAATGCTTTGTTTCGTGAATGTACCATTTGCATATACATGAATGTACCATTTGTTTCATGTTGCGACATCATGTTTTCCGGTGCTTGCAAAAAAAGCTATTGTATACATGGATGCTTGTACATGGCATGTGTTGTTATGGGTAGGACGCCTTATTTCTGAAAACCAGTAAGCAAAAAAAACTGCAACATGGATAGTTCACATATCTGCATGGATAGTTCAGAAACCCTAGTCATTTTCATTCATCTCTGCATCCGTCTCTAGTTCACATCGATAGCACTCAAGTTCACATTGACAACACAACATGGGTGATGCTCCAGTATTTCAAAATAAAAAAGAGGAAAAAAGGGACATGCCCCGGCATGGTACATGCTTTGGCATGGTACATGCTCCAGCTTCGGTTCCACAAAAGATAAAGTAGATGGTTAACAACGTCTTGCTGTTTCTAGTTACACAAAAAGGATGTAGCGCATACATTTGTCCACAAAAAAGGAGCCTAAAACTATCTAGGAAAGACTTTGCTCCGATTGACATCTTCTACGAGCTACTCACCAGTTTCTGAAACTCTTCGGCTGAGTTGAGTGTGTTTTGAGGGTGCTTAAAAAGCTTTGCTGCAACAAATGATCGGAATTTGAGCAACGACCTCGTGTCCTGGGCATACAACAAGGGAGCTTCGTAAGTTAGTTAGGAGAAAAATTCAAAAAGCATGATTACCATTAGAAAACTAGCAAAAATTGGAAACAACAAGTGCTCCGAAAACAACAAGTTATTTAGCTAGTACTGTTGCATAGCAAAAAGGGCATATCACACTGAATGGTCTCATCCCCCTGCCAGTTAGATTCTCCATGTATAGAATAGAAAACAACCCACAATCAAACCTGTCAAAAATAAAAAAAGTCACAAATCCATATGAAATTTGCTCACTTGACAACAAAACATAAAAAAGTTGTGGATGGACACATGAAGAAAAGGAAAATGGTCAGAGAACAATACGTTGTTGACTGCTGCGGGTACCCATTCGGGCTGAGACAATCAAACTTGTCAAAGTCAAGGTTCCATGGGTTTTGCTCTCTGACCAAAGTCTTGAAGTTGGCTATCTACAAAATTTGGTATTGCGAAAAGATGGATTACACAGTTTTATCTTCTATGATTGGTACCACAACAACAAATTTTATATAGAGAAAAAATGAAAAAAGAGAAAGGAAAGAGGTGTAGCGTCCATACCAGATTGCAACATGGCTTCTCAAGGATGCTGACATAGTCAGGTCATCACCCCTCAAGTCAAAGACGTTGAATTGTTTGTGCATCAAGTTTGCAACCACAACTGCCCAGTGTCCGTCCTTGACAATGGTGAAGGACAACTGCAAAATTAAGAAACAAAGAATAACTTCAGAAAAACAGAGCATGCTGCGCTAGGATAGCTTTGATGCAAGAACGAAAGTTTTTTACTTGATCAGATTTCATGATGTTGTTTCTTTCACAGGCCCTCTCAAGATCTTTGCTGCAAGAACGTGTCTAAAATGAGCTTGGGTCCATGGCAAGCTTGTACTAATGCAAAGAAGAAGGTATTGGTTAGAAAGATATGGAAGTTGTGGGCATAAACTCTATTGTGAAAAAATAAAAAATGGGTAGTTGACTCACGGCTGTATGCGGTGAGAACGCAAACTTCCTAGGTTTGCTTTTGCTATACATGTGCTCAATGTTGAAGCTTTCAACATAAAGCGACATGACCTCATTGTTCAAATGTGCTCGGGTTTTTAGCCCGTTGCTGAAATGCTTGAAAGAAACATCAAACCCACCTATCCTAATGAATGGAGGTCTACATATTCCAAAAAAAACAGTGGCTCAGTTAGTGGCAAACAAGATGGATGGAACGAACAATTTATCAGCACAAAAAGGGCTAAAACACACTTACAAGGGCTCGCCTTCGGGAGGGTCCTTTATGTGGGAATTTGTGCAACAGTACTGCTTGTATATGGCAGCGTCGGAAGCATTAACTTTGATCTTCTTCATCCTCTTCAGCTTCGGTGTGTTTTCTGGCGATTTTGCAGCTCTCTTGAGTGTGGGCTTCTTCGCATCATGTTTTCCCCCGCTGCTCACTTCAATCACCACCTGCTCTCTTGTCTCAGCTACTCCTGCTTCTGCCCCACAAATGAAAAAGAAAAAGAAAATTGAAACAAGATGAGAAACAAATAATGGTTTGGACAATGGAAGTGCTATTCTGTAAACAAAATAAAACATGGGTTGGAGCACAAAGTAGTTGGGGAGAGATGAGTGCAATAACCAGCAGGGCCTGTCGAAATTGGAGGACGTGTTGCGATGGGAGTCACATCGTAAACTGGCCCAGCTGAGGTAGCCGAAGATTCACCAAACAAAGGGCTCCTCGTACGGATCAACAAAAAGGAGTCCAAATCTGCAACAGAAGTTTTTGCAGGGGATGTACGAACTTGAGGAAACTCCTGAAATAGTAGATCATCATCACTCCCCGGTACGAACAATCCAAAAGAAGGTCCGTCTTCAAGCGTGCCTGGCCTCCTCGTCAGATTCACATGTGCGAAGCTTGGGATGCGAGGAGGCTTAAATTCAGTGTCGTTTACCTTGCTGCCTTAGTCTTCTCCCCTGCCATTGCCCTGATCATTGTCGTTGCTTTGATCATTTTCAGTGTTGTCATCGCTCATCCTGGGTGGGAGATCATTGTTTTGACCTACCTCCGCTGCTGGTTGCTTGGGCTGTTGCGGAGATGGTACAGTGGAAGTGGCTGGTTGCTTGGGCTGTTGCGGAGATGGTACAGTGGCAGTGGCTTGTTGCTTGGGCTGTTGCGGAGATGGTACAGTGGCAGTGCTGGTTGCTTGGGCTGTTGCGGAGGTGGTACAGCGACAGGATGAATGTTGGGTTGCTCCGGATGCTTGGGCTGTTGCGCAAAAGGTTCAGTTGCAGTCCCATCAGACATGCCTGCAGCAGAAGTCCCCCCTGGTACACTGAAAGTGATGCCTTCACCTTCGGCTCCCTGTCCATGAATGCTGCACTCAGCTTTGTGTGTCTCAGACAACATTAGGCCCATCTGCTTGCAGTACATGCCTTGCAAGACCCTCCCAAATGAGCTGAATGCAATATTAAGTTCTCTGGCATGGAGCTCTTTGTGCTTGTTAAATATGACTTGCATCTGTGGGGGGAACTGCGATGCACGGAAACAATGGCATTAGATTGGTAGGGACAGTAGTTTGTAACATGCCAGTGAAATGAAGGTGCAAAAAATATGAAAAAGGAAATAAATGAGTTGCGAGAAAAAAACCCACCTCTAACTCCTCGATTGTTGGCAATGCATGGAGCCACTCCTCCAAAGAGCCGCACGTCGTCACCACTCTCCGTGTTAGATGGAGGCGGCTCATGCACATGCTCTGCGCTGCCATTGGTACCCCCTGTACCGGCGTGAGGTGGGCTTTGAGAACCTGCATCTGCTCCCACATGTACATTTGCTTGCATGTGGGAGCTCTCAGGCACATCTGAAGTGTGTGTTGCGCCCCCAACAGCACCCCCTTGGTCGCTGATTTCCGGCAATTCCTCTGTGACATGTTCACTGGCAGCTCCTTGGTGATGCTGATCTATATATGACATGAACTCAACTACTGCGTACGGTGTACTGGTCCTGAACTGCATTACAAAGACGAGAAAATAGTTAAGAATTGCAACAGACAAATGTCTTCTATATAAAAACTAAAAAAGCAAAGTCTTTCAGTTTCAATCACTTACTGGACGCTTCCCAAACCCATCATCCAGATGTCCACTGCGACAACATCATAAAAGTCCATTTCATGAATAAAACAAGCTCTAGGAAGCGAGTACTTGATGGTGTGATCAACTAAGCATCCTCTTGGCACATCAAGATGGTCCATGTAAATTATCTGCAAAAAAGACACAAAAAAGAAAAGAAAACATCAGCGCCTCAAGAAAAAGATTTGTTGTTGTGGATAAAAGGAGTGGGATGTTACAGGAATCAAAGGGGGTGTACCGGAAGCATTGGTAGACATCCACCGATGAGAAATTTCCCTCTACCCTCATTCCTCTGATCCTGGTATTTTTTAACTTCCCTCATCACATCACACAGGATATGCTCATCCCACTCGAACTCATGGACCATACTCATATCTCGTAGGGTGTAAAGATAATCTAGGGGGACCATGTTTCCTGTACCAGGAGCGAGGACCAAAGGCAGGCACAGTAATACCCATGACCTCTCGATGGTGTCATCATCATCTGCTTTTGATAAGACGGAAACTGCGGTGGCTATCGGAGCCCTATCCCCGCCGCCCAGATAAACTTCACGGAAATGGGCTTTGCCCCTCTTCCCGAACTCTATCGGTCTGCTACCAGATGGGACATTGAATATTTTCTTAACCATGTCTTTTGAAAAGTGGATCTCCTTGTGGTCATTAATCCTGCAATTCACAAAAAAAAATCAGCAGATGTTGCGAGAATAAAGAAAACAAAAGGTGTTATGCAACAGAAAAGAAATACAAAAAAAGCGAAGATTACATACTTCAGCACACGATTCTTAGGGTCAATGTTCATAAGATTGAAATCAAGAAGCTCTTCAGGAGGAGGGACCAAAGGACATATAAACAGCAAGTCCCCGAAGCTGGACTTGCTTATTACATCTCTCTTTTTCCCTTTGATGTCATTGGCTATTTCGCGCAGCCGCTTTGCCGACCAACGAGTTTGGAAGATAGGCATGCTGCAAAACAAGGTTTGAAAGAACATTAGCTAATCCAACTAATTTCAGATAAACATGAGCTAAAAATTCATGGAAAAGTATTGGAACTCACATATAGAGTACCGGACCAAAGCATTAACACATAGTGAATACATGAACTCCTCAAACTACGGTCATCACCGGGAGTGGTCCCGATTATTGTCACTTCGGGGTTGCCGGATCATAACACATAGTAGGTGACTATAGACTTGCAAGATAGGATCAAGAATTCACATATATTCATGAAAACATAATAGGTTCAGATCTGAAATCATGGCACTCGGGCCCTAGTGACAAGCATTAAGCGTAGCAAAGTCATAGCAACATCAATCTCAGAACATAGTGAATACTAGGGATCAAACCCTAACAAAACTAACTCGATTACATGATAAATCTCATCCAACCCATCACCGTCTAGAAAGCCTACGATGGCATTACTCACGCACGGCGGTGAGCATCATGAAATTGGTGATGGAGGATGGTTGATGATGACGATGGCGACGGATTCCCCTCTCCGGAGCCCCGATCATACTCCAGTTCAGCCTTCCCGAAAGAGTTTAGGGCTTGGCGGCGGCTCCGTATCGTAAAACGCGATGAATCCTTCTCTCTGATTTTTTTCTCCCCGAACATGAATATATAGAGTTGGAGTTGAGGTCGGTGGAGCTTCAGGGAGGCCACGAGGTTGAGGGGCGCGCCCTGGGGGGCAGGCGCGCCTCCCACCCTCGTGGATAAGGATGGCAATTTTATCCATGGACATGGATACCCGAACCGAATGGATAGGGTTTGGATACATTTTTGTGTCCATGGGCAGTGCCCGAATCCGACCTGATTAGTTATGGATAGGGCTTGGACATATTTTTGTACCCGCGGGCATACCCGAACGCGACCCGATATTCTTGCTTGTTGGGCAATATTGTGCCTACCCCGCATTCCCCATCGTAGTTTCTTTAATAATGAATATAAAAAAGCAAAGGAAAACCATAATTTACTCAACAATCAGTGTGCACCCCTTCTCATTCTCCTCATTAAAAGATTAGTTGACTCATCCGCCCCTTCACATTCTCCTCATTAAAAGTTTCACCATCTCGTCTCCTCGGATTGCTCGCTCCTCCTACAGAACATGGGTGCGGTGGCCGGGCAGTAAAAGGCTGCGTCCTGGAAGGCGGAGCACTTCGACGTTGAGCGTGGGGGCACGCAAGAGCGTTGCAGACGAGGACGCGGACCAAGGCGAGGAGCAGGACCGCACCAATGAGACGACGGCCATGCCAAATATGCGGCGTTCGGGTAATCTTCTTGTTCGTGCTGCTCATGTACGTCTAGTACTGTAGTGTTCTTGTACGTGGAGATTCTTTTGTTCAAAGTATTCATGGGATTTGCGGAGCACACGCTTGCAGCAGCAGGTCAGCAGCGTAGCTCTTTATTGTCTCTCTCTCTCTCTTAAATAGCATAAAACTACTACTTTACAGGCTAAGGTTTTAAAAAACTACCGGTTTTTAATTTTTCTCAGATAACTACCAGATGGGTGGTCGATTGTTTCAAAAAACCCAAATCGTCGACTCTTTATCAGTTGATCACGATTATGATAGGTTGGGCCCGCACCTAAACAAACCGTTAGTTTGACCTGAGTTTGACCGCTAACTGACATGTGGGGCCCACATGTAAGTTTCCTCCCCCTCTTCTCTTTCTTCTTCCTCTCTATCTCTTCTCTTCCCTCCTCTGTGCTTCCTGTGCCGGACCCCCTTCCCTCCCAGGCCGGCGACCCCCTTCCCTCCTAGGCCGGCGACCCCTTTCCCTTCCCAAGCCGGCGACCCCCTTCCCCTTCCAAGCCGGGGACGACACTCCCTCTGCTCCCCAGCTCCTGGTGGCAACGAGGCCGGCCTCGTCCACGGCGACGGGAAGGGCGCACTCCAGCAGTCCGCGGCGACGGTGGCGAAGAGGTCGTCCGCGTCGAGCTTGAGAAGCTCGCGGCAAGAGATGGCGGCGGCCGCAGGCGAGTCACAGGATGGCTACGGTCGCGCGCAAGGCACGGCGTGGAGGTGGCGCAGGCGAGGCACGGCTGGGCGGCCGCTGCGGGCGCGGCTCACCGGTTGCAGGTGATGTCCAGCATGGACCCGACCGCTGCGGGTGCGACTCGCCGGCCTCAGGTGGTGCACGTCGTGGATTCCACCGCCGCGGGCGCGGCTTGCCGGCCGGAGGATGCAGCGTTGCCTTGCCTCGGGGACCCGATTGCTTTTTCAGAAAACTCACAGGGACCTGATTGCTTTTCCAGAAAACTTGTAGGGACCCGACTGCTTTTTGACAAAACTTACGTGTGGGATCCACATGTAAGTTAACGGTCAAACAAACGGTTATCTTACATGTGGGCCTCAATTGTCATAATCGCGATTAACTGATAAAGACTCAGGAATTTGGGTTTGTTGAAATAGCCGACCACCCATATGGTAGTTATCTGACAAAAATTAAAAACCGGTAGTTTTTTGGAACCTTAGCCTGTAAAGTAGTAGCTTTATGCTATTTACTCCTCTCTCTCTCTCGTGAGCATGCTATACGGCTGTCGTTGCTAATCCCCCGCCCCGTGCACCTCTCTCTCTCTCTCCTCTATGAGCATGTGCAGAGCCCAGTTGACTATGTCTATTTGTGCAAGAGTTGATGCATTATAGGTTTTCGATGTTATGCCAATAAAAACTAAAATATATGATTGTTTGTGGCTTTGTGCAAAATATTTCGTGGAATCCATTATTGGTATATTTGAATTTCATAAATTATTTGATATATCTAATCTGTCCAGTTAGCATTATACTATTGCATGTTTGGTCAAACTATGGTCAATTAGTTGCTAGTTACTGTACATTGGTTCGCTTGAACTGAAACTGAAGAATTTATTTTGGTCAGTGTAGTGGTAACATATCTCACTCCTTGTAGTCAAAGTACATATTGCAATGTCTCGTCCTTTTATTTCCATGAATTTAATTATTGTGCTTTTGATCTGTTCACTTCAAGGGATGAGTCTGAATCTATCATGACTAAAGCATAGTCTACCAGGAGGTGAAGAACGAAAGATGATGCCCAGAAGTCTACCATCAGTTATTTAAATAAAGCTGAACGTGATGGGCTTATCTCTCACATATGTACTTGGCTTATTTGATGCTGTGCTATGTCATTTTGTAAGAAAGTAAGACCGGAATATGATGTTGTCCTACCGCTTTGTCATTGAGATTGAAAGTTGTGTACTTGTGATTATGTGATTTTGTGGTATGCTATTATGAGAATTTTGGGGGTTTTCGATGTAGTTATGCCATTTTGTGAGAACTTAGACAGATAATAAATGTATTATGCACTTGTTCTTATTTGAAGTGCTAATCTTATAATTGGTATGCGTTTTTTTGTTTTGTTTTAGAAGATATTATATACATTGTTGAGAGTACCCAGTGGATATCCATACCCGATGGATATCCATCGGTTTGGACATGGATACAATTTTCTACCCATGGATTTATTCGTGGATGGGCAAAGAACACCTTCATGGATCTGGATATGGATTTGATATTGTTCAACCCGAGCCGAACCCGATCCATTGCCATCCTTACTCGTGGGCAGGGTGTGGGCCCCCTGACCTTGATTCTTTCGCCAGTATTTTTTATTATTTCTAAAAATAATCTTCGTGAAGTTTCAGGTCATTCCGAGAACTTTTGTTTCTACACAAAGATAACACCATGGCAATTGTGCTGAAAACAGCGTCAGTCCAGGTTAGTTCCATTCAAATCATGCAAGTTAGAGTCCAAAACAAGGGCAAAAGTGTTTGGAAAAGTAGATACAACGGAGACATATCAACTCCCCCAAGCTTAAACCTTTGCTTGTCCTCAAGCAATTCAGTTGATAAACTAAAAGTGATAAAGAAAAACTTTTACAAACTCTGCTTGTTGTTGTAAATATGTAAAGCTAGCATTCAAGTTTTCAGCAAAGATTATGACTAACCATATTCACAATAACACTTAGGTCTCATGTTTACTCATGTCAATGGCATAATCAACTAGCGAGCAATAATAATAAATCTCGGATGACAACACTTTCTCAAAACAATCATAATATGATATAACAAGATAGTATCTCACTAGCCCTTTCTGAGACCGCAAAACATAAATGCAGAGCACCTTTAAAGATCAAGGACTGACTAAACATTTGTAATTCATGGTAAAAGAGATCCAGTCATAGTCATACCCAATATAAATTAATAGTAATGGATGCAAATGACAGCGGTGCTCTCCAGCTGGTGCTTTTTAATAAGAGGGTGATGACTCAACATAAAAGTAAATAGATAGGACCTTCGCAGAGGGAAGCAGGGATTTGTAGAGGTGCCAGAGCTCGATTTTTGAAATAGAGATAAATAATATTTTGAGCGGTATACTTTCATTGTCAACATAACAACCAAGAGATGGCGATATCTTCCATGCTACACACATTATAGGCGGTTCCCAAACAGAATGGTAAAGTTTATACTCCCCCTCCACCAACAAGCATTAATCCATGGCTTTCTCGAAACAACGAGTGCCTCCAACTAACAAGAGTCCCGGGGGAGTTTTGTTTGCAATTATTTTGATTTAATTTGCATAAAGATTGGGACTGGGCATCCCGATGACCAGCCATTTTCTCGTGAGTGAGGAGAGGAGTCCACTCCTCTTGAGAATAACCCGCCTAGCATGGAAGATACATACAGCCCTAGTTGATACATGAGCTATTCGAGCATACAAAACAGAATTTCATTTGAAGGTTTAGAGTTTGGCACATACAAATTTACTTGGAACGGCAGGTAGATACCGCATATAGGAAGGTATAGTGGACTCATATGGAATACTTTGGGGTTTAAGGGATTGGATGCACAAGCAGCATTCTCGCTTAGTACAAGTGAATGCTAGAAAAAGACTGGGAAGCGACCAACTAGAGAGCGACAACAGTCATGAACATGCATTAAAATTAATAGACATTGAGTGCAAGCATGAGTAGGCTATAATCCACCATGAACATAAATATCGTGGAGGCTATGTTGATTTGTTTCAACTACATGTGTGAACATGTGCCAAGTCAAGCTACTCGAATCATTCAAAGGAGGATACCACCCTATTATACCACATCACGACCATTTTAATAGCATGTTGGCACGCAAGGTAAACCATTATAAACTCCTAGTTAATTAAGCATGGCATAAGCAACTATAATCTCTAATTGTCATTGCAAACATGTTTATTCATAATAGGCTGAATCAGGAATGATGAACTAATCATATTTACAAAAAGAAGAGAGGTCGAGTTCATACCAGCTTCTCTCATCTCAATCAGTCCATCATATATCGTCATAATTGCCTTTCACTTGCACGACCGAACGATGTGAATAATAATAGTGAACGTGCATTGGACTAAGCTGGAATCTGCAGGCATTCAATACAAAGGAGAAGACAAGGCAATATGGGCTCTTGGTTAAATCAACAATAATGCATATAAGAGCCACTTCAACATTTTCATTATGGTCTTCTCCTCTCGACCCCCAAAGAAAAGAAAATAAATAAAACTATTTACGCGGGAAAGCTCCCAACAAACAAAAGAAGAACAGGAAATCTTTTTGGGTTTTCTTTTAATTATTACTACTACACACAAGGAAAGTAACTAACTAAAAGCTACTACTAATTTTTTTTGGTTTTCTTAAGGTATTTCAAACACACAAGAAGAAAGCATAAAAAGCAAAATAAACTAGCATGGATAATACAATGAAAGAGTATGAGCACCGACAAGTAGCAATGAGTGTGTGAACATGAATGTAATGTCGGTGTGAAATACGTACTCCCCCAAGCTTAGGCTTTTGGCCTAAGTTGGTCTATTGCCACGGCTGGCCTGGCGGATATCCGAAGTTGTAACTGGGGTCGTACTGAGATGTAGCGGCTATTGCATCATGGGATGCAGCTTGGAGGCGAGCTTCCCTCGTCCTCCTCTCGTACTCATTTGCCTCCTCCCTGGTTATGAAATATCTCCCCTTTGCCTGAAAATCAAAGAGTAGGAGCAGGGAGGACAATATTGACGGCGTGACGCCTGTCAAAGATTAGTCGGTACTGGATAGGCGGTTCATTCCTCTCAACAAACTGATGGTGAACCATGGCATTAAAATCTAAATAAGTAGGAGGCAACTCAACATCATACTCACGTATGGGTATATCAAGAAAATTAGCTAGACGGGTTGCATAAATTCCACCAAAGAAATCTCCATTAATTCTATTATTGTGCAACCTACGTGCAACAATGGCTCCCAAATTATAATGTTTATCTCCTAACACAGCACTCCTGAGAACACTGAGATCAGGGACACACATGTGACATGCTTCATCCTTACCATTGATGCACCTACCTATGAAGAGAGCAAAGTAATGTATAGCAGGAAAATGAATGTTCCCTATGGTAGCTTGTGTTATATCTCTAGACGCCCCCACAGTTATACTAGCAAGAAAATCTCTAAACTCAGACTTGTGAGGCTCACTAGTGCTACCCCATTGTGGAAGTTTGCAAGAAGTATTAAAATCCTCTAAATCCATAGTATAAGAATTTTCATAAAGATCAAACAGGACAGTTTGAGAATTGCGTGAAGATGAAAATTCAAACCTTCTTACAAAGGAATTAGTGAGATAGTGGTACTGACGACACTTATCTGCCTCGAAGCTCACAAGATCAGCGTTACGCACATATGCATTAAATTCTTCCTTAGTTCCTGCTCGATCCATGAAGTCCTCTGAAGGCCATTCACAAGCCCGCACTTGAGCTTCCCTTGGTGGTTCATCGTCCGCATCGCGTATTGCGGGCCTGGGTCCTTGCTTCCTTGAAGGACCACCTTGGTACATTTTCCTAAACATATTTCTTCCTCTGAAAAATTTCTGAAAATTTTAGTAACTCAAAATAAAAGTGAACCAAACTCAACAAAAGTGATAGCAACTACTCCCATAAGTGCCTAGAGAATATATCATGCACTAGAACTACTTGCAACCATATAAATTTGGCATGCAAGCTCAAGAACACGATCACCTAGGCAGCACAAATTTGCAATGAATAAAGCACTAGAACAAAAACTAATTGGACCATTGGTGGAGTCACATACCAAGGAACAATCCCCCAAAGCAGTTTTGTAGGAGGTGCTTTGAGCGAGGAGATCGAAAATCGCAGCAAAATGATCTAGAACTCGTGCTTGAGCTGGTTGGTGATTTTTTTGGGAGGAAAAAGGAGTGTGTGGTGGCTGGAATAAGTGGAGGGGAGCCACCATGGGCCCACGAGGCAGGGGGCGCGCCCTGGACCCTCGTGGCCAGGTGCTTGCTCCCCCTGTTGTGTTCTCAGTGCCAGATATTCTCAAATATTCCAGAAAAAATCATATTTCAATTTCAGGGCATTTGGAAAACTTTTACTTTCGGGGTATTTTTCTATTGCACGGATAATTCAGAAAACTGACAGAATATACTATTTTTGCTTTATTTAATCTAAATAACAGAAAGTAAAAGGAGGGTACAGAAGGTTGTGCTTTCTAACTTCATCCATCTCATGCTCATCGAAAGGAATCCACTAACAAGGTTGATCAAGTCTTGTTAACAAACTCATTCCGAATAACATGGAACCGGAGAAATTTCGAATAACACTATGTTATCTCAACGGGGATATGGACGTCCCCAATAATAAGAATATCATATTTCTTCTTGACAGTAGGAAGAGGAAATTCAAAACCTCCAAAAAATAATCGATGGAATTTTTCCAATGGAATTGATACTGTGGACTTGAGGTTGTTTCCTCGAAAAGTGTACCGTATGCTCATTACCATTAACATGAAAAGTGACATTGCCTTTGTTGCAATCAATAACAGCCCCCGCAGTATTCAAAAAGGGTCTTCCAAGAATAATAGACATACTATCGTCCTCGGGAATATCAAGAATAACAAAGTCCGTTAAAGTAGTAACATTTGCAACCACAATAGGCACATCCTCACAAATACCGACAAGTATAACAGTTGATTTATCGGCCATTTGCAAAGATATTTCAGTAGGTGTCAACTTATTCAAATCAAGTCTACGATATAAAGAGAGAGGCATAACACTAACACCGGCTCCAAGATCACATAAAGCAGTTCTAACATAATTTCTTTTAATGGAGCATGGTATAGTGGGTAATCCTGGATCTCCTAACTTCTTTGGTATTCCACCCTTAAAAGTATAATTAGAAAGCATGGTGGAAATTTCAGCTTCCGGTATCTTTCTTTTATTAGTAACAATTTCTTTCATATACTTAGCATAAGGATTCATTTTAAGCATATCAGTTAAACGCATACGCAAAAAGATAGGTCTAATCATTTCAGCAAAGCGCTCAAAATCCTCATCATCCTTTTTCTTGGATTGTTTGGGAGGAAAAGGCATGGGTTTCTGAACCCATGGCTCTCTTTCCTTACCGTGCTTCCTAGCAACAAAGTCTCTCTTATCATAACGTTGATTCTTTGATTGTGGGTTATCAAGATCAACAGCAGGTTCAATTTCTACATCATTATCATTACTAGTTTGAGCATTAACATGAACATTATCATTAACATTATCACTAGGTTCATGTTCATCACTAGATTGTGTTTCAGCATCAGAGATAGAAATATCATTGGGATTCTCAAGTGTGTCAACAACAGGTTCACTAGAAGCATGCAAAGTCCTATCATTCTTCTTTTTCTTCCTTTTAGAAGGACTAGGTGTATCAACATTATTTCTTTGAGAATCTTTCTCAATTCTCTTTGGGTGGCCCTCAGGATACAAAGGTTCCTGAGTCACTTTACCCCGTCTAGTTGCAACTCTAACAGCAAAGTCATTATTCTTACTATTCAATTCATTGAGCAAATCATTCTAAGCCTTAAGTACTTGTTCTACTTGAGTGGTAACAATAGAAGCATGTTTACTAATGAGTTTAAGTTCACCTTTAACTCTAGACATATAATCACTCAAGTGTTCAATCATATGAGCATTGCGTTTTAATTCTCTACCAACATAAGCATTGAAGTTTTCTTGTTTGACAATAAAATTATCAAACTCATCTAAGCATTGGCTAGCAGACTTATAACGAGGAATATCACCTTCATCAAATCTATAAAGAGAATTTACCTTTACTACCTGTGTCGGGTTATCAAGGCCTTGTGTTTCTTCAACAGGCGGTAAATTAAGACCATGTATTTCTTCAACATGAGGTAAATTCTTAACATCTTCAGCTTTTATACCTTTTTCTTTCATAGATTTCTTTGCCTCTTGCATATCTTCAGGACTGAGAAATAAAACACCCCTTTTCTTCGGAGTTGGCTTAGGAGTTGGTTGAGGAAGTGTCCAATTATTTTCATTTGTCAACATATTATTCAATAGAATTTCAGCTTCATCAGCTGTTCTTTCCCTGAAAACACAACCAACACAACTATCCAGGTGGTCTCTGGAAGCATCGGTTAGTCCATTATAAAAGATACCAAGTATTTCATTTTTCTTAAGAGGATGATCAGACAAAGCATTATGTAATTGGAGAAGCCTCCCCCAAGCTTGTGGGAGACTCTCTTCTTCAATTTGCACAAAATTATATATTTCCCTTAAAGCAGCTTGTTTCTAATGAGCTGGGAAATATTTAGCAGAGAAGTAATAAATCATATCCTGGGGACTACGCACACAACCAGGATCAAGAGAATTAAACCAAGTCTTAGCATCACCCTTTAATGAGAACGGAAATATCTTAAGGATATAATAATAGCGAGTTTTCTCATCATTAGTGAACAGGGTGGCTATATCATTTAATTTAGTAAGATGTGCCACAACAGTTTCAGATTCATAGCCATAGAAAGGATCAGATTCAACCAAAGTAATTATATCAGGGTTGACAGAGAATTCATAATCCTTATCAGTAACAAAGATAGGTGAAGTAGCATAAGCAGGATCATATTTCATTCTAGCATTCAGAGATTTTTGTTTCAGCTTAGCTAATAATTTCTTAAGATCACTTCTATCATTGCAAGCAAGAAAGTCTCTAGTAGTTTCTTCATCCATAACATAACCCTCAGGCACAACAAGCAATTCATATCTAGGGGGAGAATCTTCATCATCACTTTCATCAATATTATCAGTTTCAACAATTTCATTCTCTCTAGCCCTAGCAAGTTGTTCATCAAGAAATTCACCAAGTGGCACAATAGTATCAAGCATAGAAGTAGTTTCATCATAAGTATCATGCATAGCAGAAGTGGCATCATCAATAACATGCGACATATCAAAATTAATAGCAGAAGCAGGTTTAGGTGTCGCAAGCTTACACAAAACAGAAGGTGAATCAAGTGCAGAGCTAGATGGTAGTTCCTTACCTCCCCTCGTAGTTGAGGGATAAATTTTTGTTTTCGCGTCTTTCAAGTTCTTCATAGTGACCAGCAGATATAAATCCCAAGTGACTCAAAGAATAGAGCCATGCTCCCCGGCAACGGCGCCAGAAAATAGTCTTGATAACCCACAAGTATAGGGGATCGCAACCGTTTTCGAGGGTAGAGTATTCAACCCAAATTTAATTATTCGACACAAGGGGAGCCAAAGAATATTCTCAAGTATTAGAAGTTGAGTTGTCAATTCAACCACACCTGGATAACTTAGTATCTACAGCAAAGTATTTAGTAGCAAAGTAGTATGGAAGTAACGGTAACGGTACCAAAAGTAATATTTTTGGGTTTTGTAGTGATTGTAACAGTAGCAACGGAAAAGTAAATAAGCGAAGAACAATATGTGAAAAGCTCGTACGCATTGGATCGGTGATGGAGAATTATGCCGGATGCGGTTCATCATGTAACAGTCATAACATAGGGTGACACAGAACTAGCTCCAATTCATCAATGTAATGTAGGCATGTATTCTGAATATAGTCATACGTGCTTATGGAAAAGAACTTGCATGACATCTTTTGTCCTACCCTCCCGTGGCAGCAGGGTCCTAGCGGAAACTATGGGATATTAAGGCCTCCTTTTAATAGAGTACCAGACCAAAGCATTAACACATAGTGAATACATGAACTCCTCAAACTACGGTCATCACCGGGAGTGGTCCCGATTATTGTCACTTCGGGGTTGCCGGATCATAACACATAGTAGGTGACTATAGACTTGCAAGATAGGATCAAGAACTCACATATATTCATGAAAACATAATAGGTTCAGATCTGAAATCATGGCACTCGGGCCCTAGTGACAAGCATTAAGCATAGCAAAGTCGTAGCAACATCAATCTCAGAACATAGTGGATACTAGGGATCAAACCCTAACAAAACTAACTCGATTACATGATAAATCTCATCCTACCCTTCACCATCCAGCAAACCTACGATGGAATTACTCACGCACGACGGTGAGCATCATGAAATTGGTGATGGAGGATGGTTGATGATGACGATGGCGACGGATTCCCCTCTCCAGAGCCCCGATCGGACTCCAGTTCAGCCCTCCCGAGAGAGTTTAGGGCTTGGCAGTGGCTCCGTTAAAACGCGATGAATCCTTCTCTCTGATTTTTTCCCTGAACGTGAATATATAGAGTTGGAGTTGAGGTCGGTGGAGCTCCAGGGGGCCCACGAGGTAGGGGGCGCGCCTCCCACCCTCGTGGACAGGGTGTGGGCCCCCTGGACTTGATTCTATCGCCAGTATTTTTTATTATTTCCAAAAATAATCTCTGTGAAGTTTCAGGTCATTCCGAGAACTTTTGTTTCTGCACAAAGATAAGACCATGGCAATTCTGCTGAAAACAGCGTCAGTCCGGGTTAGTTCCATTCAGATCATGCAAGTTAGAGTCCAAAACAAGGGCAAAAGTGTTTGGAAAAGTAGATACGACGGAGACGTATCATCTATATATGACATGAACTTAACTACTGCGTACGGTGTACTGGTCCTGAACTGCATTACAAAGGAGAAAATAGTTAAGAATTGCAACAGACAAATGTCTTCTATATAAAAACAAAAAAAGCAAAGTCTTTCAGTTTCAATCACTTACTGGACGCTTCCCAAACCCATCATCCAGGTGTCACACTGCGACAACATCATAAAAGTCCATTTCATGAACAAAACAAGCTCTAGGAAGCGAGTAGTTGATGGTGTGATCAACTAAGCATCCTCTTGGCACATCAAGATGGTCCATGTAAATTATCTGCAAAAAGACACAAAAAAGAAAAGAAAACATCAGCTCCTCAAGAAAAAGATTTTTTGTTGCGGATAAAAGGAGTGGGATGTTACAGGAATCAAAGGGGGTGTACCGGAAGCATTGATAGACATCCACCGATGAGAAATTTCCCTCTACCCTCATTCCTCTTATCCTGGTATTTTTTAACTTCTCTCATCACATCACATAGGATATGCTCATCCCACTCGAACTCATGGACCATACTCATATCTCATAGGGTGTAAAGATAATTTAGGGTGACCATGTTTCCTGTCCCAGGAGCTAGGACCAAAGCCAGGAACAGTAATACCCATGACCTCTCGATGGTGTCATCATCATCTGTTTTTGATAAGACGGAAACTACGGTGGCTATCGGAGCCCTATCCCTGCCGCCCAGATAAACTTCCCGGAAATCAGCTTTGCCCCTCTTCCCGAACTCTATCGGTCTGCTACCATATGGGACATTGAATATCTTCTTAACCATGTCTTTTGAAAAGTGGATCTCCTTGTGGTCATTAATCCTGCAAGTCACAAAAAATATCAGTAGATGTTGCGAGAATAAAGAAAACAAAAGGTGTTATGCAACAGAAAAGAAATACAAAAAAAGCGAAGATTACATACTTCAGCACACGATTCTTAGGGTCAATGTTCATAAGAATGAAATCAAGAAGCTCTTCAGGAGGAGGCACCAAAGGAGATATAAACAGCAAATCCCCGAAGCTGGACTTGCTTATTACATCTCTCCTTTTCCCTTTGATGTCATTGGCTATTTCACGCAGCCGCTTTGCCGACCAACAAGTTTGGAAGATAGGATGCTGCAAAACAAGGTTTGAAAGAACATTAGCTAATCCAACTAATTTCAGATAAACATGAGCTAAAAATTCATGGAAAAGTATTGGAACAGTAGCTAAAATTTTAGAGAAAAGATATATGTTGTTTCAGAAGCAAAAACTGAGTTCCCTGTGCTATAAGCTAGCAGTACAAACATTCTTGTAGTTTCACAAACATAAGCTACAGACATAACCTACTAACTAGTTTCAGAAACATAAGTTTCTCTAAAATATAGCTACTGTTTCTAAAATTACATATATGTTTCTCTGAAACTACAAACTGGATAACTGCATGAGCTACAGAAGCTTTAAACTAAAAAGAAATTACATATATGTTTCTCTGAAAAAACAAACTGGATAACTACATGAGTATTGGAACAGTAGCTTCAGAAAAATGAAACAAGGGGATCCTATAGAAATTGCACGCTCCAGAAATTCAGAAACACACCTATGAGTTTTCCCAACTATGCGAGTTGGCTGCTTGAGTTTGAGTCCAACGAAGGGCTGTTGATCATGCATTTCACGAAAATGCAGTGGTTTCCGCAACTAGTTGATCAGGCTCTGAATTCTGTTTTAGACGCTTTTCCTTCTCCTGTTAGTGTTAACTGAATTTAAGCTTCAAAAGGGTTGTCTGAATTCTGCAACAAGTTGGTGGCTCTGAATTCTGTTTTAGAAGTTTCAGTCCAGCTTGAAAGGGTTGTCTGAATTTAAGCTTGAGAGATGTTATAAACTGAATGTAGTTCGTCAGCTGGCTTGTTGGCCAGCTGCATTATTTGACTAGGTGAGAGCACGTCTGCTAATTTGTAGCAGCAAATAAACTGAACTAACATTTCAGCAACCTAAAACACACATATCCAATGCAAAACCATACGTGTGTTCTATAATTCTGACGCCGTTTCGTTCCTTCGAGAAAATGCATGCTCAAGCAATCAAACAGGGAACACATAATCAATCAGTGCAGGTTGGGCCCCGACAGCGAGCAGTAATAGATCACGGCAGAAATGCATCACGCGGTGGGCGGGACAAACAGCAGCCTGGGTGGAGCCAACGAGATGGGCGCATCTTGTTCGGGGGGAGGGGGGAGGGTTGCCCGATCCATACCTGTCAGCCACCGCCGAACCCGTCGTCGTCGTCGCCACTGTGGAGGATATGCGCCGCCGCCGCCGCCCCCGCCGCCCAACGCCCCGCGCTGCCCGCAGCCACCCGCCGCTGCCGCCCAACGCCCTGCGCCGCCCCACGCCACCGCCCTCACCTCCCGAATCCAGCCGCGTACCCTAGCCCTCTCAGTCGATAGAGATGGTCAGTTGATAGAGTCGTAGAAGAGATGGTCAGTTGCAAGAATAACTATTCTGAAACAATGACTTTGTTTCAGAAACGCACGCGCGTCATGCAGAAGCGGGGAGGCTGTCGTCCGTCCGATCAACAGACGATCCGACGGATGCGGAGCTGGCGGATGCGGCGCGAGTGATCGGTCGGGTGAAGGAGAGCTTTTTCCTTTCGGGAAGCAATTTTTAGCTAATGGCAATTTCCGCGACCCGCCTCGATGGCCTTGTTGACCCACTTCGTCGGATTCCGCCTATGTATTTACGATGTCAAGCCGGATTCAGGCCCTTCCGCCTCTGCCGTTCTACCACAAGCTAGCATCTCTGAGCCGCCGCGGCCGCACTCCGTTGCCATCTACGGTCAAACCGGATCTGAATCTGTTACCTCTAAGCCGGCTACAGGCTACAATACCTCGCCGCGCCTGAGTTTCACCACTGGCGAGCAAGACGTGAGTCACCGGCCTCTGCAGCATTGGGTTGCCGCGGCCGCCGGTGCGCCTCCGCTCGTTTTCTGCTTCTGACTACTTCAACCGCAGCAGGAGAGTCGCCACCGCGCTCCAACTTGGACTGCCGCCTGGCCGGCCTTGCCGTTTGAGCTGCTCCGCGTGCAACCCTGCTTCTGGGTTACATCCACTTTGAGCCGCCCTGGCCGAGCTGCTCCGCCGTTGGCCGCTGAGCCTTCTGGCCTTGAACTGGCCCCTGAGCCGCTGTTGCCGCTGCAGGCCCCGCTCGCCTCGCTGAATCACACCTTTGCCTCGAGCTGCCGCAGTTCACCTCCACAGCCAGTGCCTCGCTTGGGCGGGTCACCTCCATAGCAGCCGCCCGTCTGGAGCCACCATGACCTCGCTATTGCTTTGCCGGCTCGCCTTCACGGCCTTAAGCCGCCCTGGTTCGGCCTCGTTGAGCCGCCGGCCGCTGTCATCACTTCTACAGCCGCACTACGAGTCGTCGCCGCGGTCTTGAGCTGGTTCCGAGTCATGCCACTCCGGGCCGCCTCTGCGCCCATGCTCCCAAGCGAACTACGCTTGCAAGATGCCGCGGCCTTAAACCGCCCCTGCACGACCTCGCCTTGGCCCCTGAAAGTTGCGTCGAGCCGTGGTCGTGTCCCTCGTCTGCATCGACAAGCCGCCCTGCCGTCCTCGAGCTGCTGCGGCGCCGCCAGTGAGCCACCGCCCACGAGCAGCTGTTGAGCCGCCCCTCTACCTTACTCCACTGCTGCTGGCCCAGAGCTGCCTCGGCTGCGGCTCGCCCCCACTGTCCTCGGTCTCGAGCTGCCAATGTTGAGTTGTTCTGGCTTTTGAAATCGCCGCCTCTGCCATTGCCTCATTGAGCCGCCATGGTCCTCGCCTCTCCTTGCCGGCGTTGACACATCCTCATTGAACCATCTTCACAGCCCCGCTTCCAAGCCAGCACACTACAAAAATAAGACACATCCGTGACATTTTGGGCTGAACGAAATTTTTTTCTGTCATACATATGAGACTTCTATGACGATAATTGTGACAAAACCCGGTATCATCATAGATGTGGTGGGTGTCGGAGTAAATGGCCACGGGTAGCCCAACCGAGTACCCCTGGTTCTTCAGAAAAATTATCAGGCCTTTGGGCCTTCAAGCACTCCAGGCATTCGGGCCGCCTTCCCTAGCCGGTTACCTCTGAAGCCGACTGCCGGAAGGCGACCCTGCCTCAGCAACCCCTCCCCGGGACGATAACAGGGTGGCCGACTCCAAGAAGCCGGCCAAGAAGGACGCCGACTCCAAGGAGCCGGCCGAGACCACAACCACTCCAAGCCACTCCCACATAACGGCGACAAGACGGGGTGTGGCCACAGTGCGGCCCACTACCCCCGAAGCCCGAGGCGGGCATGGCTACAGGAGGCCGTACGGGGCGGCCGTCTCCCGTGCGGCTCGGCACTGTAGCCATGCCAGCTTCGACGTCATCCACGACCGACTCCTGTACGGCCAAGGGTGGCGGGCCCCTTCAGCCAGAGAGAGGCGCGAAGACGGCCCGGCTTCTCCCAGTCGGCCAAGGGCATAGCCGGCCCCCAGAAGCCGGCTATTCCCTTCCTCGAAGTAGGAGCCCCATTAAGGAGACAAGACGAGGTAAGGCTACAGTGAGAGCCCCCGAGGCGGCCCACTGTAGCCACGCTTACCTCGACAAAGCCCTCGTCATCAGAGGCGAGGCTACAGTAAGCAGCCGCCGACAAGGCCCTAGGCGGTGGGGCCGGCCTGTCGACCAAGGAGCCGGCAGCCGGCGGGACCCAATTGCCGGCGGAGAAGCCGGCAAGCGTAGACACTGACGGCTGGGACCAGCTCCCAGTCGGATTACCATTGTACCCCCGGGGGGTAGGCCTATATAAACCCCCCGGAGCACCCATGCAAAGGGTGGGCCTCTGAGCATAGTTGGCTTCCAAGCATAGCACACACACACCATAGATAGAGGGAAGCAAGAGCTAGCCTTGTTCTTCTTCCCCCTTGATCCCAAACAGCTCTAGGAGCGATTGTAGCTACCCTTTCTCGATCTAGTGATCATGCGGAGACCCCGCAGAGCAGGACTAGGGGTGTTATCTCCTCGGAGAGCCCCGAACCTGGGTAAGATCCGCCGGCGTGCATGTCTTCGCCTCATCCCGTTTCCGGGCACCGGCGACGTTTTATTGGCTCCCACAATGATAAGCCATCCCTTGGCATATGTCGCACCAACCACCCGACATTTGGCGCCCACCGTGGGGCCAGGTGCACCGTCGTCCGGAGACCTGTTCTGGACGGGAACCCTCTTCCTCCCCCGCGAGCGCAGCCAGCCTGCTGCGCCCGATGGCGTTTGCCTCGACGCGCTGCAAGGCGTCGACGACGCCTGCGCTGCGAGCTGCCTCGCCGATCTGCTCGGCGAGGCTCGCATCTCCGACGGGCCTGCGTCCGACGCAGGCACCGACTACCCCGAGAACCGCCTCGTCAGCCTCCTCGACCAGCTTCACGTCTCCAGCGTGCCCATTGCAGACATGGAGTCGGTCGGCTCCACCGACCCGATGCTCATCGACTCCGACACCGCGTCGCTTGACGCCTACCCCTCCGACGTGGTGGTCTTCGACGACCCCCTCCCTCGAGCTGACAGCGGCAGCAACGCTGTCACCGAAGTGCTGGTCATCAGCCACGTCTCCAACTCGGGCGAGAATGCCCGCGACGCTCAGCAAGCGGCGATGCACGACCTCTCCGTCCCCATCCCGACCGACGCCGATGCCGAGACCCTGGAGGCACGCCGCCTTTCCCTCATCGCGGAGGGCCAGAAGATAGCCTCGATGAGACGCCTCACCGAGGCCCACCAACGCGAAGTCGACCGCGCCGCCTTCGGCACGCCGCCGCCTAGCGGCCCGAGCCGAGCCAGCTTCGTCCAGAAGCGCGGCGCCGCCGTCGCCAGCATGCTGGGCGCAGATCGCCCCGTCTACGCCACCTCGCTCGAGAATCTGCGAGCCGCTCAGGCGGCCGCAGAAGAGCTCAATGGGCTGGGAGCCGATGAGCTCCCCTACATGACAAGACGGATCCAACAGCTGCTCGACGTGGCTGCGGAACGGCACGAAGCCGGCGCCCGTGCTGATAGTCATCCCCCGCGCCGGGAGCACGCCGCGATGTCCCGCTCGCCGACTGCGAGCGGCGCGCGCCAGAAGAAAGACAAGGAGCCGGCTGCCAGCCGCAGTCGGACTCGCATCACCATCGAGCGCGACGCGGATGGCCGCCCTCGAGCTGTAGAGCACCAAGGAAATCTGCCTCCTCCCCCGCCTCGAAGAGAAAGACGCCTCACTCCGCCACCTATCACACACCCGACTCTTGGCGACCGACTCGGCCGCCGAGAAGGAGTCGGCGAGAACGACGCCCGCCACAGGATCGACCGCCTCGCTCGATCCTTGGCGTTAGAAGAAGAAGACAATGTCGGCCCGGCATGCTTTGGCCCCCGCATCCGCGACGAGCCCTTCCCCAAAGGGTTCTCGCTCCCCAGAGACACGCCCAAGTACAACGGCTCGGTGAAGCCGGAAGATTGGCTCATCGACTACTCCACGGCCGTCAGCATAGCCAACGGCAATCGGCGCGTCACCGTGAAGTACGTCCCCCTCATGCTGCAAGGCACGGCGCGGACATGGCTCAACAGCCTCAAGCCCTACAGCATCAACAGTTGGCTGGACTTCACCGAAGTTTTCGTCCGCAACTTCACCAGCACCTACAAGCGCCCTCCCAAGCCTCGCCAGCTCTCCCTCTGCGTCCAAGGGCCCAACGAGTCGACCCGCGACTACCTCACGCGATGGGCTGAGCTCCGCAACTCCTGCGAGGGAGTGCACGAGGTCCAGGCCATCGAGTACTTCACCGCCGGGTGCCGAGAGGGCACCCTCCTCAAGCACTGACTCCTCTGCGACGAGCCGGCTACCCTCGATGAGTTGCTGGTCATCGCCGACAAATACGCCACTGCCGACTCCTCAATGAAGACCGAGCTCCGAGTGGACGCCTGAGGGAAAGTAATTACTCCGGCTCCCAAGACGCTGGCTGGCGACCCTAATCGGCGCCCCTACCAGAACGACCACAAGCGCAAGGGCCCCATGCCGACTTCCTCCAGTCGGCAGGTGGCCACAGTTGAAGACGAGCAGCCCGAGGATCGGCCCGCTCCCAAGAAGAAGGGTGGCCGGCCGCCTTGGCAGCCATCTTTCTCCTACGAGCAAGCACTCGATGCCCCCTGCAAGTTCCACAGCGGCGCGAAGCCATCCAACCACACAACCTGGAAATGCCACTGGCTCACCCGCATCACCAAGGGTGAGGGAATGCTGCCGCCTCCGCCTCCCGGCCCGCCGCCTCCAGCCCCCCAGCAGCCGGCGGCTCGGCCGGCAGTCGGCGCCATCCAAGACGAATTTCCCGAAGAGCACGCCGCCTACGTCGTCTTCACTAGTCAAGCCGACGACAAGCGCAGCCGACGCCGACAGCACCAAGAAGTGAATGCAGTCGCCTCTAGCACCGCCGAGTTCATGCACTGGTCAGAAAAGCCAATCAGCTGGAGCCAGGCCGACCACCTAGAGGTGATGCCTTCGCCTGGCTCCTATGCAATGGTCTTGGACGTCACCCTTGCGACGGAGAGGTGAGCTGCCAGATTTTCCCGCGTCTTGATAGACGGCGGAAGCAGTATCAACATACTGTACCGCGATACCATGGAGAAGCTGAACATCAAAGCGAAGCAGCTCATGCCGAGCCGCACCGTCTTCCATGGTATCGTACCCGGCCTGTCTTGCTCTCCAATTGGCAAGATCAAAATGGATGTTCTCTTCAGAGACAAGGATCATTTTCGCCGGGAAGGAATATGGTTCGAGGTAGTGGATTTGGAGAGCCCCTATCATGCACTGCTTGGCCGACCTGCTCTGGCCAAGTTCATGGCTGTGCCCCATTACGCCTACCTGAAAATGAAGATGCCGAGCTCGAAGGGGATTATCACGGTAGCCGGTGACTACAAGAAGTCCATCGAGTGCGCCACGGCCAGTAGCCGGCTGGCCAAGTCCCTCGTGGTGGCAGAAGAGAAGAAGATGTTGGAACGGGTTGTGGCCATGGCCGGCAAGCAGCCGGCCTTGTCCCCCAACCCCAAGGATTGTGATGCGCAGGGCTCCTTCCAGCCTGCCAAAGAGACGAAGAAGATACCTCTGGACCCGGAGAACCCGGAGAGGTTCGCTGTGATTGGGGCGAACTTGGACAGTAAATAGGAAGGCGAGCTCGTCGACTTCCTCCGTGAGAATCGAGACATCTTTGCATGGTCCCCAAAGGACATGCCGGGTGTCCCGAAGGATTTTGCCGAGCACAAATTACATGTCCGAGATGATGCGAAGCCGGTCAAGCAGCCCCTCCGCCGACTGTCAGAAGAGAAGCGAAGAATTGTGGGAGAAGAGATAGCCCGGCTCCTTGCAGCCGGCTTTATCATGGAAGTGTTCTTTCCAGAATGGCTTGCCAACCCAGTTCTGGTTCTGAAGAAGAATAACAAGTGGCGTATGTGTATAGACTACACTAGTCTGAACAAGGCCTGCCCAAAGCATCCGTTTGCTCTGCCACGGATTGACCAAGTGATAGACTCCACAGCCGGATGCGAGCTGTTAAGTTTTTTGGATGCATACTCAGGGTATCATCAGATCAAGTTGGACCCGGCCGACCGCCTGAAGACTGCCTTCATCACACCCTTTGGAGCTTTCTGCTACCTGACAATGACATTAAGCTTGAGAAATGCCGGTGCCACTTTTCAGCGTTGCATGCAGAAATGTCTCTTGAAACAACTCGGCAGAAATGCCCACGTCTATGTAGAAGACATTGTGGTGAAGACAGAGAAGCGCGGTACCTTGCTGGAAGACCTGAAAGAAACATTTGCCAACTTGCGCCGATTCCAAATCAAGCTCAACCCCGAGAAGTGCGTGTTCGGAGTACTAGCCGGCCAGCTGCTAGGCTTCCTGGTCTCCGAACGCGGCATTGAGTGCAACCCCGTCAAGATCAAGGCCATCGAGAGGATGGAGATTCCCACCAAGCTGCGAGATGTGCAGAAGTTCACTGGCTGCTTAGCCTCCCTGAATCGTTTTATCAGCCGACTAGGGGAAAAGGCTCTCCCCTTGTACCGACTCATGAAGAAGTCCACTCACTTCGAGTGGAATGATCAAGCTGACCAAGCCTTCCATGAGTTGAAGAAAATGCTGACCACTCCGCCTGTCCTGGCTGCGCCGACTGAGAAGGAGCCCATGCTCCTCTACATCGCCGCGACTAGCCGAGTCGTCAGCACTGTTGTTGTGGTACAGCGCCCGGAGGAAGGCCGAGCCCAGCTAGTCCAGAGGCCGGTCTACTATCTCAGCGAAGTACTATCCAGCTCAAAGCAAAACTACCCGCACTACCAAAAGATGTGCTATGGGGTGTACTTCGCTGCCAAGAAACTGAAGCCCTACTTCCAAGAGCACCCCATCACGGTCGTGTGCACTGCCCCGCTCGCCGAGATCATAGGCAGCCGGGATGCATCCGGCCGGGTGGCCAAATGGGCCATTGCGTTGGCGCCCTACACGATTTTCTATCAACCCCGCACCGCCATCAAGTCGCAAGCATTGGCCGACTTCCTCGTCGACTGGGCCGAGACCCAGTACTTACCGCCGGCTCCCGACTCTACCCATTGGCGGATGCACTTTGACGGATCCAAGATGCGCACCGGCTTGGGAGCCGGCATCGTCCTCACCACTCCCAAAGGCGACAAGCTCAAGTACACGCTGCAGATCCACTTCGCCGCCTCCAACAACGTCGCCGAGTACGAGGCGCTCGTACACGGGCTCCGGCTAGCCAAAGAGCTTGATATACGCCGGATCCTGTGCTACGGCGACTCAGACTTGGTGGTCCAGCAATCATCTGGCGACTGGGACGCCAAGGACGCGAACATGGCGAGCTATCGTTTCCTCGTCCAGCAGATAAGCGGATACTTCGAAGGGTGCGAGTTCCTTCACGTGCCAAGGGCCGACAACGACCAAGCAGATGCCCTAGCACGGATCGGCTCCACCCGACAAGCCATACCGACTGGCGTCTCCCTCCAGCACCTCCTCAAGCCGTCCATCAAGCCGTCTCCAGAGTCGGATTCCATCTTCGTACCGCCTGCGCCAGATACAGTCAGATCCGACTAGAGAAATCCCGCAGGCGGCACGGGGACTTCGACAACCGGCCCGGGGACTACCGTAGTCGCACCCGGCCCGGGGACTTCAGAACCCGACCCGGGGACTGCAGCAGTCGGCCCGGGGACTGCAGCGGCACAAGAAGCGGTGGCCGATTCCAATGCAACACCCAACCCACCCACCCGAGTCATGGTGGCCACATTAACAGAAGAAGAAGTCACAGCTCCCTCATGGGCCCAGCCCATCCCCAAGTTCCTAGTCAGCAGAGAGCTGCCGGCTGACGAGATCTCAGCAAGACTAGTGCAACGACGAGCCGCAGCATACACAATAATCAACAAAGAGCTTGTGAAGCGCAGCGTCACTGGAGTCTTCCAGCGTTGTGTCGAGCCAGAAAAAGGAGTGACAATCCTCAAAGACATCCACCAAGGCGAATGCGGCCACCACGCAGCCTCAAGATCCCTTGTGGCCAAGGCTTTCCGCCATGGTTTCTTCTGGCCGACTGCCTTGGAGGATGCTAAAGAAATAGTCAAGAGCTGCAGAGGATGTCAAGTTTTTAGTTCCAAGCAACACCTGCCGGCTTCTGCCCTCAAGACCATTCCCCTTACTTGGCCTTTTGCCGTCTGGGGACTGGACATGGTGGGCCCTTTCAAGACAGCCCGCGGCGGCCTGACACATCTACTGGTCGCCGTGGACAAGTTCACAAAGTGGATCGAAGCTAAACCGATTAAGAAGCTGAACGGGCCGACTGCCGTGACATTCATCACCGACATCACTACTCGGTACGGCGTGCCGCACAGCATCATCACCGACAACGGCACGAACTTGCCAAAGGAGCACTGGCACGTTTCTGCGCGACGCAGGGCATCCGACTGGACTTAGCGTCCGTTGCCCACCCGCAGTCAAACGGCCAGGTCGAGCGAGCAAATGGACTCATCCTCTCCGGCATCAAGCCCTGATTGGTTGTACCACTGGAGCGATCGGCCGGCTGCTGGCTCGAAGAGCTGCCGGCTGTCCTCTGGAGTCTGCGCACTACACCCAACAAGTCAACCGGCTTCACTCCATTCTTCCTCGTGTACGGTGCCGAGGCTGTCATCCCAACAGACATCGAGTTCGACTCGCCTCGGATCACCATGTACACGGAGGAGGAAGCCAAAGAAGCAAGAGAAGACGGCGTCGACCTACTGGAAGAAGGCCGGCTGTTAGCACTCAGCCGGTCCGCCATCTACCAGCATGGGCTGCGCCGCTACTACAACCGCAAGGTCAAGCCAAGATCCTTCCAAGAGGGCGACCTTGTGCTCCGGCTGATCCAGCGAACAGCCGGCCAGCACAAGCTCTCGGCCCCTTGGGAAGGCCCCTTTGTCGTCAGCAAGGCACTCGGCAACGACTCCTACTACTTGATCGACGCGCAAAAACCAAGAGCACGCAAGAGAGACGACTCCGGCAAGGAGTCGGAGCGACCATGGAACGCAAACCTCCTAAGACGATTTTACAGCTGAAAAGCAGTATGTATCACGCTCCCCTTTTGTATTAAGTACAAACCAACAGGCCCCCCGAACAGTACTCGGGGACTGCCTTTTATTTATCTATGAATGACGAGTGTCGTATCCATGAATGTATTATTACATTTTGAATTTTTGTCCGGCACCGGGTTCGACTAGTCGGCCCGAGGACTGGCCGCCTTGAGCTATATCGAAAGTTTTTCCTAAAGTTAGAAAAGTAATGCGCCGGCTCCCGAGTCCTCTCTTGTTGAAAGTCGCAGCTCAAAGAACTGACTGTCCAACTAGCAAGAGGAAAGACAGAAAGGACGCCCACACGAAAAACGGCTAAGGAACAACGAACCTATATAGCAAAGAGACGGCCTCCAAACATGCCTGCCGGCTACCAGAGCAGCCGGCTGGCCGGCTTCCTAAAAAACTTAGCTTTAGTCCAGCAGAAAGTACTTCCCCCTCCCCAATCGGCCGGGCACTCCCCCGGCTACAGATTGCAGAGCAACTGTTTGACTGGGGAGGCGGCAACCAAGGGAGGGCGGCAAAGGTAAAAGCAGAAGGACAAAAAGCAAAAAGTACAAGGAAAGGCCAAATGCATAAGTCATATATATACATAAAGCCGCCAACAGGCCGGCAACAGACATAAGTTCGAATACACCCAATGGGTGGAATTGTGCAAATTTAACCAAACATTGTTCTAAAGAGTAACAAGACAGGAAAAGCAAAAGACGGCAGACTAGGGCGCGACATGGAGGCCGAGCTGGTCGGTGAAGGCAGCCTCGCCGGCTGAAGGAGTGGCCGACTAGCGGGCCCCGGCTTGACCACCACCTGCGGCAGGAGGCGTGGAGGCGCGCGACGTAGTGCTGTAGGCGCGGTCAGACTGAGGCTGGCCGGCTACTCCACTAGCCGGCTCGGCGTCTTCACCCTCCTCCTCCTCCTCTTCGCCCTCGTCGCTGGAGTCGATCTCCTCCGCCGAGTCCTCACCGTACGCCGGGTCCAGCCCGAACTCTTCCGGCTGGGCGACTCCATTGTCGTCCACCTCGGGGGCGAAGACGCTGGTGTCGGTGTAGTCGGCGATCGCTGAAGCCCGCCGAATGATGGCCGGCCGCGCCGGCTCCAGCTCCGTGTCAGCTTGCTGCCGCCAGGTAGCCAGCTGGTCCAGGCTCAGGCCAGGATACCAGGCCTTGACGAACTCCAGCGCCCGCCTGGCACCGGAGCGAGCCGCCGACGCCTTCCAAGCCTCGAAGCGGCCGACTGCCACCTCCAGCCAGTCGGCGGTCCGACTGGGGGTGCGAGGGACCACTTGGCTGGGCCAGAGGGCGGCCAAGACCTGCGCCCCGGCACGCTGAAGCCGGCGGAGCAGCCGGTGAGCCGGCTGGATGCGAGCCTGGATCGCCAGGAGCTGTTCCTCCAGCGAGCGGCCAACGGTTGGCGAGATCTCAAAACCGGCCTGCCTTCGCGCTCGGCGATGGGCCTCGATGGCCTGGTTGGCGGCAGTCGAATAGCCAGGGAAATACTCTGCGCGAATAAGAAGAAAGGAAGAAAAGAACACCAAAATCAGAAAACAAGCCAAAGTGGCAGATGGCAAGAAAGGACGGAGAGGTAGGCGGCTTACCGTCAACCAGATCTTCGATCTGGCCGTAGCCAGAGACCAGAGTCTGCCTGGCCTCAGCCCAGCCAGCCGCCTCCATCTCGAACTCGGCCTGGAGAGTGGCTTCACGATCCTGCACAGCCTTCAGCGCCGCCTTGTGGCCTTCCTCCTGGTCGGCCAGCTTCTTGACCAGGCGGTCGCGCTCCTGCACCAAGGCGGCGAGCTCGGCATCCTTGGCACGAAGAGCAGTCTGGGACTCCCCCAGCTGTGCCCTCAGACTGGCGTTGGCCGCTGCAAAGTCGGAAGAAGAAGAAGAACAGTAAGAAATCGTCAAGGAAGATCCGACCCGACTGCTCAGCAGTCGGCCCGAATCTCGGGGACTACACCCAGTGGGTGCGCTGAGGCGCCCCCACATGAGAGAAAGATCAAGTCACGTACCTCGGCTCTCAGTAAGGTCGGCGGTCTTCTGAGTCAGCTCCCGAGCCTGGGAGTTGAAGGCGGCCGCTCGAAGGTTGTGGTAGTCCTGCAAGATGGACAGAAGACCGAAGTGAGAATAAAAATAGCAATGGCAAATCCACAAAGAAGTTCCAAGCCGCCTGCTCAGCAGCCGACTCGGAACTCGGGGACTACACCCAGTGGGTGCGCTGACGCGCCCCCACGGAAGAAATCAAGATCAAGAAGAAACAAGACGGGAGTACTAACCCGGATGGCCGCCCGCGTTGCGAGGAACTCGTCGGTGAACTGCCTCAGCGCCGCGGCTTGGCTTTGGAGCCGGGTCCGGACGTCTTGTGCAGCCACGTTCACTACGGCTGTCCCTCCGCCTGGCGTCCACCCCGAGGTAGCGCTGGCCGCCTCCGCGTCTCGGGCCGACGAGCTGGAGCCCACGGCCGGCTGTGGCTCCGACGCGGCCTTCCCCGCGCGCCGGCTCGGCGGCACCCGGACCGCCACCTCAACCCTCGCGGCTGGCTCGCCCTCCGCCGACTGTGCAGGCGGCGGGTCAGGCCGGCCACCTTGGGCCGCCCCAGTCGGAAGGGTCGGCTCCGGCGCCTTCTCCAAGATGATGATGTCGTCGCCGCTTCCCCCCAGCCCTGGCTGGTTGCCGCTGGCTCCCCCTGGCAAGGGCTCCATGTCCCCAGGCGCCATGACGCGCAGTGGGGTGACCATCAAAACCTCCCCTGCCGCCGCCGCAGCCTCAGCCTCTGCCTGGGCCCTGGCTGCGGCCTCGGCGAGTGCCTTCGCCGCCGCCTCCTCCCGTGCCGCCTGGGCGGCGGCCGCCTTCCGTGCCTCCGCCTCCCGTGCCTCCTGCTCCTTCGCGCCTCCCGCGCGTTCCTTTCCGTCGCGTCCTGGAGGTCGGCGCGAGGGTCCACGCGGCGGGTGGTGCTCCCAGAGCCCCTTGGCGACTCGACGACGGAGCCGGCAGCCGCCCGCTCAAGTGACAACGGAGCTCTGATCGTTGAAGAAAAAGACAAAGGTTTCAAGAACCACCAAAGAAAAGAAAGAAAGAGAGTACACAAAGAAAGATTCGGACTTACGCCGACACCGTCTGCGGTTGCTTCACCACCTTGCGGAAATGAGCCGCCTTTGCGGCCGCCTCCTCCCGCCTGGTGGCTGCCGTCCCGCCTCTGGGTTTCTTCGTTCGGCTGCCGAACAAGCCCTGAGCGGTGCGACGCTTCTGACCTCCACCCCGAGCAGGCTGCGCGGCGGAGGAGCCCGCGCCGCGTCCAGATGCCGGGTGGCGGCGGGGGACGGCTTCGGCTTCATCGTCGTCTGGCCAGTCGTCAAAGGTGGCAGTGAACCCAGAGCCGCCTGTTTCGCCGCCGGCTTGGCCTCCGCCCGGCTCGACGTCGTCGTCCATATGGACCGCCCCCAGGTCGGGGTCCTCCAGGTCATGTTCGGTCCGGTCGGGGACGAAGCGGCACTCCGCGTCTGACCCGCCGGCCGGCCGAAGCAGAGGGCTCTGTCGAAGAACAAGCCGACTAAGTCAGAGTCGGCCAAGAGATGCTCGGCAACAAGGCTGAGAGAGAGAGAAAAAGACACAGGGAGAGCATACCGTAGGCGGCGGATTGGCTCGGCTATACGGCTCCCTGCCGAACTGCCACTCTTCGATGAGTTTGCAGTTCGCAAGGTAGTTCACCATGTAGGCGACCTCCTCGCGCGGCATCTCCTTGGTGCACATTCGGCTCGGATCGAGCTAGCCGCTCATCTGACAGATCAGATGAGGCCGGCTCTGGAGCGGAAGAACCCGGCGCGTGACGAACGCGGCCAGAAGGTCGGGCCCCGTCAGGCCCTCCGACTGGACCATCACCCGCAGTCGGGCGATGGCGGCGTTTCCCGCCGGCGACAGCGTCACAGCCCGGAAGGACCACTGGGGCAGCCTGCCCGCCGGTGGGCCGGCTACGTAAGCCGGCAGGTTGATGTAGTCGCCCCGTGGAGCGATGTTCCGCACGTAGAAGTACGACTTCTGCCACTTCTTCACCGATTGGATCAGCACGATGACGGGGAAGGGGTTGTCGGCAGCCGATCTCCGCGACGCGATGAAGGCGCCAGTATGAGCCGGCACGCCCTTAATGCGCGTGCCCAGCTTCGACTGAAAGAACTCCCCCCAGAGCTCAAGGGTGGAGAGGACGCCGAGATAGCCCTCGCAGAGGGTGACGAAGGCGGACAGCAGCACCACCGCGTTGGGGGTGAGATGGTGCGGCTGGAGCTGATAGAAATCGAGCCAGGAGCGGAAGAAGGCGCTCACTGGCAGGCCGAAGCCGCGCAAGAAGTGCGAGCGGAAGACCAGCCTCTCGCCCTCTTGCGGCCTCGGCGAGATTTCCTTCGCCGGCGCGAGGCGGACCTCCACTTTTTCCGCGCTGGGCAGCCTTCGCGTGTCGCGGAGGAAGTCGACGTGGTCGTCATGGACGTTGGAGCCGTCCCAATCCCCTCCAAGCTGCTCTACGATGGGAGGCATGGCGAAAGCTAGCACGGCGGTGGAGGAGCGTGCGGTGGAAGAGCGCGGCGGCGAGGTGCTGTCGCAAGAACTGGCAAGAGGAAGAAGACGGTGGAAGTAGGAGGAGCATGCGAGGGCCTGCCGCCCTCCACTTCCCCCTACTTATAGCCTCACGAGGCCGAAGAGGCCGGACGTGGGGGGGACGTGGGATTAACTACGCCAACTCCCCCCACGTCTCACGATTATTGCGCACAAATGCGAGCCGAAACTGCCGCACGGAACGTGAGGGCGGTTTCGGGATGCAAAGGATCCGCGCCTGGGCCGGGGCGCGGACATGGCGGGCCCCCTCCCTGCGGCGACGTCTCGTCACACGCGTGGGCTGGCAGGCCTTCCAGCCACGTGGTTCGCAGACGGCCAGTGGCCGGCCCGCGGCCCGGTGCGTGCGCCAGCGGGCTCCCGCCCTCCGACTCCAGAAGATTTCGACTCAGGCGGCACGCCTGACCAAGGCCGGCTCCTAACTGCCGACTTGTCAAGATAGGAAGCTGATCGAGCTTCTCAACCCCTACTCCACCTCGAAGCCCAATCAGCTTCGGGGACTACTGTCGGAGTAAATGGCCACGGGTAGCCCAACCGACTACCCCTGGTTCTTCAGAAAAATTATCAGGACTTTGGGCCTTCAAGCACTCCAGGCATTCGGGCCGCCTTCCCTGGCCGGTTACCTCTGAAGCCGACTCCCGGAAGGCGACCCTGCCTCAGCAACCCCTCCCCAGGACGATTACAGGGTGGCCGACTCCAAGAAGCCGGCCAAGAAGGACGCCGACTCCAAGGAGCCGGCCGAGACCACAACCACTCCAAGCCACTCCCACATAACGGCGACAAGACGGGGTGTGGCCACAGTGCGGCCCACTACCCCCGAAGCCCGAGGCGGGCATGGCTACAGGAGGCCGTACGGGGCGGCCGTCTCCCGTGCGGCTCGGCACTGTAGCCATGCCAGCCTCGACGTCATCCACGACCGACTCCTGTACAGCCCAAGGGCGGCGGGCCCCTTCAGCCAGATAGAGGCGCGAAGACGGCCCGGCTTCTCCCAGTCGGCCAAGGGCATAGCCGGCCCCCAGAAGCCGGCTATTCCCTTCCTCGAAGCAGGAGCCCCATTAAGGAGACAAGACGAGGTAAGGCTATAGTGAGAGCCCCCGAGGCGGCCCACTGTAGCCACGCTTACCTCAACAAAGCCCTCGTCATCAGAGGCGAGGCTACAGTAAGCAGCCACCGACAAGGCCCTAGGCGGTGGGGCCGGCCTGTCGACCAAGGAGCCGGCAGTCGGCGGGACCCACCAGCCGGCGGGACCCAATTGCCGGCGGAGAAGCCGGCAAGCGTAGACACTGACGGCTGGGACCAGCTCCCAGTCGGATTACCATTGTACCCCCGGGGGGTAGGCCTACATAAACCCCCCGGAGCACCCATGCAAAGGGTGGGCCTCTGAGCATAGTTGGCTTCCAAGCATAGCACACACACACACCATAGATAGAGGGAAGCAAGAGCTAGCCTTGTTCTTCTTCCCCCTTGATCCCAAACAGCTCTAGGAGCGATTGTGGCTACCCTTTCTCGATCTAGTGATCATGCGGAGACCCCGCAGAGCAGGACTAGGGGTGTTATCTCCTCGGAGAGCCCCGAACCTGGGTAAGATCCGCCGGCGTGCATGTCTTCGCCTCATCCCGTTTCCGGGCACCGGCGACGTTTTATTGGCTCCCACAATGATAAGCCATCCCTTCGCATATGTCGCACCAACCACCCGACAGTGGGCTCCTACTTCTAGGACAAAAAATCATGACAGAATATGGGCTTTTCGTCCTGGGCGGGCCGGAGACGTAGCTGCATGACATTCTTTGGGCCGTCCATGACGAAAAAAACCGTGGTAGAAGCGAGGGCGAGGAAAATTTCGAGGAGTTCCCGGTTACGGTGGGAGGTCGGGGGCCGAGCGATGCGCGTTTCTCTCGTACACGTACGCGCGTGTGTGCTAGGCGTTGGCTCTAACTGAACCCGAGCGAGGCGTTGGGCTCTAACTAAACCCGAGCGATTGCACAGCAGGCTACGCGTTACTAAACCCGAGCGATCGATCGATGGCTGTTAACTGAACCCGATCGAGCGATTCCTTCGCTACTGTTGCTAACTGAAGCCGATCGATGCCGCCTCTGGGATG
>NC_057814.1:515969792-516092274 GCF_018294505.1 Triticum aestivum
TTTGCGGTACGCCACACCCCTCCCAATGAACAGGATCCCGTTTCGAACGTGGCCGGTCGAACACAAGGCTGTTTCCTCCGTTCTGCGGTACGCCAGGCCTTGTTTCCATCGCCTGTTCCGTCCAAGCCCTCCCGATGAACACGACCACGCATTCCGTTCCGACCCAGCCGGTTGGCTCCCACGCGTTCCGTTGCCTCCCGATGAACACGACGCATTCCGTTGCCTCCCCATGAACACGACGCATTCCGTTGCCTCCCCATGAACACGACGACGACGTTGTTTCTCCGTTCCGACCCAGCCATGTCAACGAGCCCTCGCCGTACGTATGCGCGAGTAGGCGTTCGAGACCCCGCCCGTATGTACACATACGTGGCCGTATTTTCTTTCTTGCACCCTGGCCGCTGTACGTATGTGTACATGCTACGTGTGTGCCTCTACTACGACACGTGCGTGCCTCTACATCCACCAGTATATATGTACGTACACGTTCGCGACCAGAATGACAACGCTACGTACGCTTCAACCAGGTGGGTCCCGACTGTCAGGCACTTCCTTGCGTGCGAAGATGTAGCTGGTGGGTCCCAGCAGTCAGGGGGGCGAATCATTTTGTTTTTTTGCCCGGACGCACTTCCTTGCGTGCGAAGGTGTAGCTGGTGGGTCCCAGTAGTCCGGGGGAAACGTTTTTTCGTGAAATACGGTGGCCCGTCCGGTGGGTCCCCGTTGTCAGGTGGAGGAATAATTATTTTGCGCGTAATAAGGAGGCACTTCCTTGCTGCGGCCGTGGACCCAGTTGTCAGCGTCTCCACGCCCAGTACTCTTCCGATGGAAGTCGGTCGTTGACCACATTGACCACGCCGCGCCGAGAGCACCACGACGGTGGACGACGGCGAGGCCTAGGAAGGGGACGACACGGAGGCAGGGAAGACTCGGCAGTTGTTTCCCACGCGGAGGGGAGTACGACTATACGAGGGTTTACTGGTTCGTCTGCCGTCGCCGGAGAATAACAACAGGTGTGGGTGAGTAGAGGGATGGCTAGGCCAGCGATGGGAGTACGGTGGGGCGGTGAGGCCTGCGCGGCAGCACAGCCGGCCGCGGGGAGGAGGGAGTAGGCAGTCCCGCCGGCGCTTGTTTGAGCGGCTGGAGCAGGAAGAGCAGAGATTGAAGAAGCACGACGGCCGTTGGATGGACATCCAACAGTCAGTGCTTGTGCGTCAACCTTTTTTTAGGAAAGCCTCAAATCTGTGGAAAACAACATACAGCCCATCTGCCATTATTTCAAATAATTTACAGCCCATTTGCTAGTTCTTAAGGTTTTTTGGAGCCCATATTCTTTTTGTTAGCATTACAGCCCATATTGTGGCCACGGTTAAAAAATTATACGAAATTTTGCATATTTCGGTGCGGTCCGAACTGTTTTTAATCCCGAAATTTCGACTCACATTCAAACTGATTTTAAAAATAAATGTATATCTATATAAAATCCAACAAATTCTCCACGCATAAAAATTAATGTAATTTAAAATCTTGAAATGAAAAAAAGATATTTGAAACTAATTGCCGGTTTGATGTGTTTTAAAAATGTACATCCCATTCCTCATTACTGATGGGCCATTTTCTTGGCCAGCCGAATGAAAGCTCTCCTCGTCTTGAAAGATTTGCAGCCCAACAGGCCTGACAAAGCGACTTACTTGGCAAATCACAAAAAAACTGGGCTGTGACCGTGGACCCAGCTGTCAGCCTCTCCACGTACAGTACTCTTCCGATGGAAGTCGTTCCTTGACCACGTTGACCACGCCGCGCGGAGAGCACCACGGCGGTGGACGACGGCGAGGCCTAGGAAGGGGACGACCCGGAGCCGGGGAATACGCGACAGTGGAAGCCCGCACGGAGAGGAGTACGAGGGTTCACTGGTTCGGCTACGGTGTGAGACTGCCGTCGCCGCAGGGCCTGGCCAGCGGTGGGAATAGTAGGGGGCGGTGAGGCCTCTGCGGCAGTACAGCCGGCCACGGGAGGCAGGAGCATGGGGCACGACCAGCGCTGCTTTGGGCGGCTGGAGCAAGAAGACCAGAGGTTGAAGAAGCACTACGGCCGTTGGATGGACATTGTATGGTCACTGGAGCTAGAATCGTTCATATTGACTAAGTTGACAAAGCCCTTTGTCCCCGTCAACTTAGTAGGCCCACAAGTCAGCCTCCCACCAAGGTGGATCCCAGCTAGCCGGGGGAGTATTCATTTTTTTATGCGTAATAAGGAGGCACTTCCGGTGGGTCCGAGCTGACAGCGGGGGGAACTTTTTTTCACGAAATACGGTGGCCCGTCTGGTGGGTCCCAGCAGTCAGGGGAAACGATTTTTTTCGCAAAATACTAGTGGCCCGTCCGGTGGGTCCCCGCTGTCAGGTGGAGGAATAATTATTTTCCGTGTAATAAGGAGGCATTTCCTTGCGGCTGCCGTGGACCCAGTTGTCAGCCTCTCCACGTACAGTACTCTTCCGATGGAAGTCGGTCATTGACCACATTGACCACGCTGTGCCGAGAGCACCACGGCGGTGGACGACGGCGAGGCCTAGAAAGGGGACGACGCGGAGCCGAGCAAGACGCGGCAGTGGATGCCCATGCGGAGAGGAGTACGAGCGTTCACTGGTTCGGCTGCGGTGTGAGGCTGTCGTCGCCGCAGAATAACAGGGGGTGTGGGTGAGTGGAGGGATGGCCTGGCCAGTGGTGGGAGTAGTATGGGGGCGGTGAGGCCTCCGCGGTAGCACAGCCGGCCACGGGAGGCAGGAGCAGGCGGCACGACCGGCGCTGCTTTGGGCGGCTGGAGCAAGAAGACCAGAGGTTGAAGAAGCAGTATGGCCGTTGGATGGACATCATACGGTCACTGGAGTATTGACTAAGTTGACAAAGCCTTCCGTCCCCGTCAACTTAGTAGGCCCACAAGTTAGCCCAACAATATGGTGGGTCCCAGCTAGCAGGGGGTATTCATTTTTTTGGGCGTAATAAGGAGGCACTTCCTTGCGTGCGAAGATATAGCTGGTGGGTCCGACCTGTCAGCGGGGGGAACGTTTTTTTCATGAAATACAGAGGCCCTTCCTGTGGGTCCTAGCTGTCAGGTGGAGGAATCATTATTTTGCGCGTAATAAGGAGGCATTTCCTTGCGTGCGGCCGTGGACCCAGCTGTCAGCCTCTCCACGTACAGTTCACTTCCGACGGATGTCGTTCATTGACCATGTTGACCAGGCCGCACCGAGAGCACCAGGGCGGTGGACGACGGCGAGGCCTAGGAAGGGAACGACACGGAGCCAGGGAATACTCGGCAGTTGTTTCCCACGCGGAGGAGTACGAGGGTTTATTGGTTCGTCTGCCGTCGCCGGAGAATAACAACATGTGTGTGTGAGTAGAGGGATGGCTAGGCCAGCGATGGGAGTACGGTGGGGCCGTGAGGCCTGCGCGGCAACATAGCCGGCCGCGGGAGGAGGGAGCAGGCAGTCCCGCCGGCGCTTGTTTGAGCGGCTGGAGCATGAAGAGCAGAGATTGAAGAAGCACGACAGCCGTTGGATGGACATCCAACAGTCACTGCTCTCGTGTGTTGACTAAGTTGACAGGGCGTTGCGTGTGCGTCAACCTTTTTTTATGAAAGCATACGCGTCAACCTATAGTAGGCGCATAAGTCAGGCTCAAATCTGTGGAAAACAGCGTACAGCCGATCTGCCATTATTTCTAATAATGTACAGCCCATTTGCTAATTCTTAAGAATTTTTTTGGACCCATCTTCTTTTTGTTAGCATTACACCCCATATTGTGGCCACGGTTAAAAAGTATATGAAATTTTGCATATTTCGGTGCGGTCAACTATTTTTAATCCAGAAATATCGATTCACATTCAAACTATTTTGAAAAATAATTTATATAAATATAAAATCCAAATAATTGTCCATGCATAAAAATCGATGGAATTTAAGATCTTGTAATGAAAAAAATTGAAACTAATTCCCGGTTTGATGTGTTTTAAAAATGTACAGCCCATTTCTGGGCAAACCGAATGAAACTCTCCTCATCTTGAAAGATTTGCAGCCCAGCAGGGCCGATAAAGCAAGTAGGCCTTCTTTGGGTATTTCTTAAAAAATATATAACTGGGCTAGCCATTTTCAGCAAGAAAAAAACACAACTGGGCTCATGATGTGGTAAACATAAATATAACCCTGGCTAGACGGGCCACGGCCCCCGCACAGCCCCGTTGTTACCCTGCTCCATCGCTAAAACTAGTATAAATAACAACTGCTTGTTCCTCAAAAAAAATTGCGCGACTTGCTGGGTCCCTGGTGTCAGCCGCTCGTAGTGTAATTCTCTCGTTTATTGACTACGTTGACAATGGCGTGAGCCCCAGATGTCCAACCATTAGGAGGAACCATATTTTGGGCTTGTACTATAGAGGCACTTGCTTGCGTACTGCCACGACGCTGGTGGGTCCCTACTGTCATCCTCTCCACGTACAGTCATCTCCTTGTTCCTCTCGGTTGTTGACGACGTTGACAACGCAAGAGGGCGGCGCACTGCGCACGGCGAGCGAACCAAGGCCGCAAGGCGGAGGACAACGGCGAGGCCTCGGACAGAACGAACAGGAGCCGTTGAAGATGCGCCGATCCAGTCGCAGGCGGAGGGGAGTACGAGGGTTGACTGGTTCGGGCGCAGGTGCGTGTTGGGGCTGACGTCGCCGGAGAATAACAGGACGTGTGAGGGAATAGAGGGAGGGACTGGCCAACGTTGGAGGGTACGTACGGTAGGGCGGCGGAGGCGCAGCCAGCCATGGGAGGCGGGAGCAGGCGGAGCCGGCGGGGTGGTTTGGTTTGGGCGGCTGGAGGAAGAAGAAGACAAGAGATAGAAGATACATGACAGATGTTGGATGTCAATCCAACGGCTGGTAGGCAGAATCGTTTGTTGACTAGCTAGTAAGTCGACACCACCTTGGATAGGCTATTTCCTCGCGGGTCCCAAATGTCAGAATCCAAATCTGTCACGGTCATGCAGCCTTTCCTATGAAAATTTACAGCCCATTTGATGTGCTAGTTCGAAATAAGTTTGTGGGTGTTGGTGGGGGCTAATCACTTGGCTTCTGTAATGCACAGTGAGCTCAAGCAGCCGGCGAGAGTGATGTTATTTCCCTTGGTTGGGATTTGTTACAATATTTCACTCTAAATTAAACGAATGGCGAGCCATTTGCCTTGTTTCAAAGAAAATATGACAGTCATAGCCGAGTTGAAAAGGGCAGGAACATCTAACTCCAGCTTACAAACTGTACAAAAGCACAAGGGTTAATTGTTCATCAGGTTTACAAAAAAACCAGATTGAAAAGGGCAACAACATCTAACTCCAGCACTGTTTTCGGCAGTCACAGTCAAATGGATCGGTCAGGTCCATAGAATGAACATCCTGGGTCATAAAATTTACTGGATTATGACCACAATATGTTGTAAATAGAAGCCCGACACGTTCAGAAGCTCTTTTGCCCACCTGAAACTCCTTTTTTTGCTCTTCGACATACCCATCCGTCAAAACCATGCTGCTGATAAACTTAAGGCTGATGGACAATAGTAACCTCGCATTCAGCAGGAAGAATGTGACAAATCTTGTGTTTGCACGGTTGGCTACATATCGTTCTAGCGTTATTGTCTTCAATCGAATCTCATGAGAAGTGAGAAAATCCCGATGCTTATGAATCCACCGATTGGTTATAACTTTCTTACCCCGTCCTGTTGCCTAAATAGACATGAAGATTGAAAACAGTTAAGGTCTAAAAGAAGAGTGTCAAAAGAGCAACAGCTGAACGGTTAATTCTAGCACTATATGCGGGCTTCCAATGTGCGTGAAATTATCACCTTTATATACAACTTCTCCAGACATGGAAAGCATTGCAGCAAGCCAATAATCTTGTTCAGATCAAAACTATTCATTTGGATATATAAGATCTTGACAGAATCCAGCACCATTGATAGGCCATCCATGGAGAAACTCTTCATTGAGCATAGAACATAATATTAGTACAAAATGTGTACTCCAAGATGATATATAAATTATGTGCAGAAATTTAAAATGCAGCTTATGGTTACAAGTGTAGATGATAATATAAAGTACCTGAAGAACTGTGGAGCCAAACACCATATTGAAATGAGCACAGAGATCATGTATTACACCCAAGGTCTCCAGTTTAGGCGCAGAGAGGACGGTTATTTGCAACGGTGAATAACTAGAATCAAGGATCAACCTTTGAAGTGAAGGGGCATCTTGGATGATGAGCTGCCTTCCGTCAAAAGAAATTCCAATTCTTACAAGGTTAGGCGACTTTATTTGGAGACAACCGGTTCTAACTGTGAAAACAAGCACCAAGCACTCCAGCGCAGGGCAACTGGAGTGGATGATGCTGTGCAATGAGGCCACCGATATACGAACCCGCACAAGTGAAAGTTTCTTGAGAAATGGGAGTCGAAGGTTTAGTACTAGATTGTCTGGTAGGTAGCACAGCGCAAAGGTGGCGGTGTGGAGAGAGGATGAAAACCGCGAGATGGACATCGGTGCTGAGGGCACAAGTTCATGGCATTCGGTATGTGGTATGTGATTTCCAGGGGAATAGTAGAACTCAAGCAGCTGTAGTTCTGTGAATTTAGGGGATTTCAGCCAGGTGTCCACCATGCAGGGCATGGTATGCTTGCTCAGGTAGCATGACGGGATGCAGAGGCTTTGAACGGAGCCCCGGTGGGAGGAGATGATGGCTCTGGGGATTTCAAAATCATTGAAGAGAGATAGCTGACGACACTCGAGATTAAGGGGCACGGCGCGCCATAGAGGGCGCCACCGAATTGAGAGGACTTGGGTGCGGCAGCAATCCTTGGTGGGGAGAAGCGAGATGATCTCCCCAAGGACGGCGTCCGAGAGACCGCTGATGCGGTCCACCCGAGATTCTACGGGTTCCTGGGATCCGGTGGGGGCGGGGTCGCCGCTTCTCCCCGCGCTGCCGGGTGCGGGATCTATAACAGGCGTCGCCACTGGCGGGAGCCTCATCTTCTTGGCGCTGGGGTCAGCCGACTCCATTTTTCTCGAGGGCGTCACGTCGCGCTCACGGATTTGAGCAGAGTAACGAATGACGAGCCTAGTTGTAGTGCGAGCGAAGAAGAAGGGGAGCTGGGGGTTTTCTGTAGGAGTGAGGAAGAAGGGGAGCTGGGGTTTTCTGTAGGAGTGAGGTGAGGAATTTGGGGGTACGAGTGGAGTGAGCTGACGTGAGGTGGGTGGGAGCGAGGAGGAAGAAGAGCACCCAGGTTTTTTGGGGGGGGGGGCGGTGTGCTGGGTGTGGGTAGCGCCTCTCATTCAGTAAATATATGGGCTTTTGAATTGATTTTACTATTTACTAGTGTGGATGGGCTGTTTTGTCTTGGGCCCAGAGAAACAATTACTACTAGTACAGTGGAGACACTCTACAGCTACCCAGAAAAACAATTACTACTAGTACAGTGGAGACACTCTACCGCTTCTGGCTCCTCCTAGGTCATTGAAACGTCTCCCTCTACTGAATGTCGTTATACTTTTGTTCACCGACATGCAGGCCATGCAGCGCGCGGGCCCAAATGCCATCCACCAAATTAGAAGGCAGTATGCAGGCGGAGAGTCACCCCGGTCGTAGCGCGGCAGTAACGAGCCATCGTATCACAAAACCCCACCTCCCCGCAGTCTAAGTTTGACGGACGAAGCAACCATCATTTCACTCTTCGCTGAACCCCCTCCTCCCTCACCGTCTTCAAGAAAGGCAACACTCGCATCTGCCACTGTTCTTCTCTCCGAACGAAGGGAAGGTAAGCGGATCCGTGATGTTGGTATATTTTTGTTCAGAGAAAAAAAAGAACTTTTGCAAAGCAGTAACCGATCCGCACTCTCTTTTTTGTTTCATTGTCATTGCGATTGTGTTTTCCTTTCATTGGTCTCCTAGTATTTGTCAGTTTCATGATGGACCAAGGAGAACCAGGCAAAGATCTGCCGATATTGGAGCAGACGCGGGAGGCTGATCCCCACGAGACAGACAGCTCCAAGAAGATGGAGGCAACCACCGAGCCGACCCCAGATACGCTCACGGCCACTACTGAGATGGTCAACGCCCCGTTTGAGGTTACAGCCCCCGTGGCACTGCAGGAGCAGTTTTCCCCCTTCGAGGATGTGTCCCCCCCCCCGCTGAGCTGCCCAAGGTGATTTTCTTCTTTGCCGATCTCGATTGTGGTTTTTCATCTAAGTATGTCGTGATTTTTTTAGAAAAGGAAGTATGTGGTGATTAATAATGCAAAATTTTATTAGTATACATAGTGGTTTAAATAACTTGTGTTTCTTATACTGAAAAGTAATTCAGAATTTATTTCTTTTTCAATTAGAGCCCTGATGCAGACAAGGATTGTGTGGTTGTACATGTCACTCGCTATGAGGCGGACGACCTGAATATACGCAGTGGGAAAACAGAGTTCTTAGGCTGTTGGATCCTGGAAGCCATTTGCGGTTATACCAATGAAGAGTTGTATTCCAGCCTCACTGTTGTCAGGCGTGTTGTCCAGGGTGTACTGAAGCACAAGAAGTTCAAAGCTACTCCTTCGTTTGTGAGGCATACTGTTCTTGTCAAGCTTACGCAGGAAGATGACGTGGCATGCCTCCACGAACAAGTTTATCATTGGCAAGGCCACAAGGTTGTCTTCATGAAGGTTCACAGGATTGAGCTGCTGCGGGACGTCCTCGATGATGTTCATGGCAAGGTTTGTCTGGTGTCCTGCCCAAATTAGATCGAGGCATGAAATAGTTGCCCCAGCTAGTGTTTAATAGTAGTTTGGATTGTGTCTAATTATCCGAACCTTGCCTGTTATCGACCCCTCTGGGGCTAGTACTCTGTTTAAATCCGTCTATGGGAACTGCTACTACTTTTGTGTGCCCGTGAATCATGTGAGAACCATCGTAATTATTGCCGAAACAGATGCGTCCTCACTAGTTTTTTCATGAATATGGCATGGTAAGACATAAGTTATCACGGTTTATCATACGAGCAGTGTGTGTTTTGATGAAATAGAGCACTCGTTCGAGAACCGTGCGCCGACGTATACATAAGTACTTGTAAACACTGTTGGTGCTACCCCACTTGTAAGCAGTTGTGCAAAACACGGCACATTGGCTCAGCTCGCTTCAACACTAGGCTATCGACCAGCTAACAATCAACAATCTGCTGTCTGACATATAAGCAACTATGTATCTTGTTACAGTGGTTCATGCAGTTAATTGAGGCCACAATGTAATAAATTCCAAACATTCACACACTAGTCCAGCGCTCATGTGGAACACTCACATTAAAATCGTCTTCATAAAAAACTTGAAAAGCATAAGTTAAGCAATTTTATACATCTCAATGATTCATAGAACATAACAAACATATACTAGTTCACAGCAAAAGACAAAGTTGTGAGAAGGTTTACAAATCAGGAAAAAAAACAAGGCTTCTCTGAGCAAAGGGCCTCCCGGCAGGCTTAAATTTCCTGGAGTTCACTCTGGTTTTTTCTTGTTGCCACCATCCATGGTTAGGTTCTCTCATTCCAGAATAACCAATTATAATTGTGGTCTCAGCTGGAATGCTGAACTGAACCATGCAGTGTACTGACCAGCTGAAATGCTTGTGCATTCCACTAAATTTAAGCACCGCTATTTGCAGAAATAAGCAGACCACAATGCCTCTTGTCTGTACACCTGTCCAAAAAAACCGCCGTGCAGCCGTGCCAGCTAGTCCTCGGTCCATGGATGAACTGGTAGAAAGTGCATTCCGGACTAGGATGTAGTTGTTTTTGCTCATCCCTGCACTGCAATCAGGAAGTAAAACGTACGAATCAGCTTCTTTTAGATTGCGTTGGTCATTCTACCTTAGTTACTACCAATGTAGGGATAACTTGAAGACGGGAGGTTAGACGATGGCAACGAGGGATAGCCATCTCATTTTGCGCAGTTGTACTAAAACTGAGGTGTGTGCTTTTGATTGCGCGGATAGAAACGATACGGAGACAGACATCCCGAAACGATATGGAGACAGACATCCCTATTTGCGCAAATACGAAATACGGTTATTTAAACAGTGACAGATATTACTACTTTCCCCCGTTTCCTCTTAGAACCAAGTCCTAGATTCATGCTACATCTTTCCCACTTTCTTCCCTGTTTGAATCAACGTTTGAGTCGACTGTATGAACTAACTTTACTTCTAATAATAGTAGAAGTCTAGGTGGCTTAGGAATAGCGGACGGAAGTAGAAAAGGATCCACACGAAGGGAGCTGGGGCAGTAGAGCAAGGCAGGTTTCGAAGGAATATATACCTGAGGGTCGTCGGCATGTGGCAAAGACGGCGTCGGGAGGCCGCATCTTGGCCACAATACCGCAGGGAGGAAGAAGGGGTCGGAGGCCTTCCCGAGCCGGCGCTCTCTCGGAGAGAACGACACGGCCGCCGATCGGGACGCGCGGGCAGCCGTTGGTCTCCTCCCTCGCCGCCGACGACAGCGTGAACGATGCACCTACACACCTGCCCCGGTCGAGGTTGTCCGACCGGATTTGTGACCAGCCGTGAGCTGAGAGAGAGTGTGGCCACCTATGTGTTGCTTAGATCTGGAGAGCATGAGAGAGTGAACGAGAGGAACCCTAGTAAAGCAAGCGCTAAGGCTCCTGCTTTTATATATAGTGGAGTGATTTTGTTGTACCAGCTTCAAAAAATGCGCTCCTACGTGTACCCGCGAGTGGGTGTGAGAGAACTAGTGCGTGTGTGCACCGCTTCTCTTCGTGAGAGTACAATATACTATGCCCAAAGAACGTTCGCCGCAAGAGTAATAGTATAAGTGTGTGACGTGTGAGCTAAAATAAAATGTGCATGCCATCTTTTGTTTTTTAGAAGTTCTGAGGGTAGGGTGTGAAGAGCACATATGTGTGTGATGTCTACCTGCAGATAGACGGTGGATGCGACGTGCGAGTCTGCGAGAGGACTTGGGAGAGTCGTGACTCGTGAGGGTGCGTGTGCGTGAGAGAGAGGGGGGCACGTATAAATGCAATGCATGTGTCCGTAAATCATTATCCGACAAACGTTCGCCACAAGCCTTTTCCTGACGAACGCCGTAAGAACCGTTAGATCGGCATCCGACAGTGTCAGTTTTGCCATGTCATTTAACAGAACAGCCACTCCTCCTACACACAAATCTTCCACGTGGAGTGTTAGCAACTGCCGTATGCTCCCTCCGTTCCGAAATGCAGTGCATATAGCTTTATTGAAAATTCGAACCTCGCAAACTTTTACCGAGTTTTCGTGTACCAAATTGCACATGTAGAATACCATGTATATATATCATATCATTCATCTTCGAGAGGTAACTATAAAGATGGGTGAGAAGTCTACAAAGAAAGACCATCGTATCACCCGCAGCAATTTCAAGCATCCTTTAGTGTCGAGGAGTATCATAGGAACTCTATATGATATGATTTTTATATGATTTTTTCCTTTAGAGCCAATTGGTTCATAGGAATAGATTCATACACTCCACATTTCAAACGAAATAAACATGATATCATTTCTATAGCTTTAGAGCCACTTGGTTCATATGAATGGATTCCTATACTCCCTTAATTTCAAAGGAAAATAAACATTAGCGTATATTCAATAGAAAAGTTCCTATGATATGAACCAAATTACATCTCTTTTCTAATCCCTCCTCATAGGAATTGAGATACATGTCATCTCTAGATTCAATAGAAAAGTTCCTATGATGTGAACCAAATGACATCTCTTTTCCAATCCCTACTCATAGGAATTGAGATGCTCCATGTCATCTCTTTCCCTACAACTTCCATGTATACATCTTCTATTCCTAAATAGATAGTACAACCCACTAGTAGTTTTTTTCCAAAACATGCAACTATGGTACAAGAACTATATAGTGTGCCAATAACTTTGAAAGATGGTCGCTGGATGAAGCTACCCCAACAGTGCAGAGATAGGCAAATCCGAGCACTACTGGCCGTTGGATATCATCAACATTCCACCAGATCTGCCACATGTACAATTTAGAAGACTCCATGGTTGAACTTAAGCATAATGCACAAACCTCAAAACACAAGCACTTCTCCTTTGTTCTAGAATCTTCTGTATCATAATTGATTTTTTTTTTCTAAATGAATTGCCATTATTTGTTTTTTACTTTATGATTTACAATGCACAACCCCATGAATCTTAACATTTTTATAAAACTAATTGATTTTGAATGAGATGAACTATAAGAGCTAAACGAACATCTACATCATGCATATATGACTCAAAGCTTTACATGCTATAGTGTGTATTTGTTCATAATTTGGTTTCGAAATCTCATGCGTTCAATACATGTGTACCTTATTAGTTTTGAGTAGAGTAGCAAATTTCACGCGGCCCCGGGTATATCAAAATGCAGGCCCATGCATCATTGCCTTTCGGTCGAACCTACGTCCACAATTTTTTGTACGTACTATATCTCCACTGGTCCTCGAACCCAAAATGCTGCCTCGTTCCCGTAAAACCAAGCGGCCCACACATATTTAAGGCGTCGACTCGAACCCGTTTACTACAATGTGGCCCCGCACGCCGTAGTACTCCTACAAACCCTACCGCCGCACTCATCATCGGTTTTCTTCAAGAGGACGAGGGAGAAGCCGATTTGTAGTGGAGGCGCTTTCAAAAAAAAGGATCTGTAGTGGAGACCCCTACCCTAGGGTGCCCTAGGTAGCTGCCGCACGCATCATTGTTTTCTCTTTTCTTTATGCTCTTGCGCCCTAGAGTGAAATGATGGTTGCTTCGTCCGTCCAGCTTAATGCGGGAAAGGTGGGGCTTTGTGATTTGACCCCTCATCGCTCATTTTCTACTACTGCGGCGCTACGACCGGGGTGCCTCCAATTCCAACCGCTGCTCCGAACTGTAATTTGGTGCATCGCACGTGGAACAAGACGGTGGATGAGCCACATGTCGGCCAAAGGGGTCCTGTTAAGTGTGTCGCCATTTCGTGTGCGGACTGACCCTGCTTGAGTTGCTACGCCAACACGACAGGAGCAGCCTACCACTTGGTTTTGCTCCTTGGTGAATCCCGACTATATTGATCTAAAAAGATACGTGCTGAACTACCCTCTCCGTCTCGGTTTTTTTATTTTTAGGCGTCTCGGTTTATAGGGCCTGCACGTAGTTCTAGGTCATCCATTTGACTAACTAAATATGAGTTACTATGTCACAAAAAGTATATCATTGGATTCTTAAGCGGATGTAGTTGTATTTAAAAGTCGAGGGCGGGGCTTTTCCTGCGCGGTAGGCGGGGCAGTTCCGCCTAGTCGGTTCGACAGAGACGCGAGAAGACGAGGGAGTAGGCTGCTGCAAACGTAGGGCTGTGTGATTTGACAGCGAGTTACTGCTGGACAGGTGGGGCCCCGTGATTTGACTTGCCATTATCATTTTAACTGCGGCGCTACGACCGGCGTGAGTCTCCCGATTCCTGACCACCTCCATACAGGTGCCTCTCCCAATGCTCCACCATGTAGTAGAGGCTGGCTCTTGCATGAGAGCCCACTTCTCCACTTTTTCCTTGCCTCTCTTTCCTCCACATATGCAAAAATGCCATGTAAAGCGCACTATTGTACTTACTTTTACTTGCTCCTACAGGTGCTTAAGCTTGCCACATAGGCATAAAGTCTGATGTGGCAAGTTAATCAAGAAGAGAGAGACTAGTTTGGTGACCCAAGGAAGAAACGGTGCTAAGCGCGTGTACCTAGGTGAAAAGACAATTTTGAGTCTATAGCTAATTAAATGAAGCAAACTTAGCAACACCATTTCATTGGAAGAGGTCACTCCTTGGCAAATGCAATAAATACTAGTACTCCCTGTGTCCCATAATATAAGAACGTTTTTGGCACTACACTAGTGTCAAAACGTTCTTATATTATGGGACGGAGGGAGTACGAAGAAAGAGATAGAGAGGAGTAAAAAAAATACACTTATAGCCAACCTTGTTGTAGTATGAGTGACTAAGTGATGACTATGTATGACATGCCAACATCAGATAGCCTAACGCACCGTGTTAAATCTCCAAGGGCGCGACCGCGCGAGCGACGCGACGGTCGTGGTAGGCGCGACCATGATACGGGCTGCTGGCAGCCCTTGGATCTGAGATCAAACGGTCGCATGCTAAGTTGCTGAAAATTTGCAGAATAACCCTCCAGGATAGGATATTCACCCATAGGTCTAGAATCACGCCATGCAACCGTTCGATCTCAGATCCAAGGGCTCTCGGAAGCCCGTATCATGGGAGAATGGAAAGCCACTACCCTGCCGTTCGCACGCTGGCAGTTCGCTCCTACTCGTCCCCGCACGTCCTTCAATACTACGGCGGTTCGCTCCTAGTCGTCCCGTCCATTCACATTACGGCAGTTCCACTAATCCTAACCCTCCTCCCAAATCCATGGCGTCCCAAATCTCCACGATCGGCGGTGAGTACAAGGTTAGAACCATCACCGGCGATGAGTTCGACGTCATCTACACCCGTTCTTCCGCGACGGTGAAAGGATGCCTTTCTCGCTTCAGACGCATGTTCAAAAACTCAGATGATGAGTGGGGTCGCTGGGCTAGATGTTGAGTACACCACAGTCCTGGGACGAGAGAAGGATCTAAAGGACGAAGAGAGGAAGAAGCCCGCCGTGATCCAGGTTTGCGTACATAACGTTTGCTTGGTCTACCACATATGCCATGCCGACGTTGAGTGCCAGGATTTTAAGAACTTCCTCAAGGACAAAACAGTGAAATTCGTTACTGTAGACTTTAAGAACGACAAAGAAGTCCTGGGTCGGATAGGCCTCGTTGTAGGCAACCCCTTCGACCTCCAGAAGAATCGGCTGGTGCCCTCTCGTCAGCCTTCAATGCTGACCCTGGCAGGAGCCATGGTTCATCCTTCGTACCGTAAACTGGAGAAACCTCATTACACGTTTCATCGTCATGCATGGCAGCGGAATGTACTAGATATAGACCACATCCACTACGCTGCAATGGATGGCTACCTTTGTTTCAATATCTACAAGGGTTGGATGAAGAGCAACAGCCAAGTGTGCGGTTCAAGCAAAGAAGTATCGGCCAAGAGGAAGAGGGACAAGGACGAAGTCGAGGACGTGGACGAGGACTCCGAGTAAGGTGGCAGTGTCGTTGCTCATGGTGGTTCTAAACTTCTAATGCAGTGTCTACCGGATTAGTTGCATAGTTTAATTTCAGGTGTGCTTAGTTTAATTTGAGGGGTGTGTTGTGCTGAGCCCCCAGCAGAACTATGTTATGTTTCTTCTCGTTACTTTAACTCTTCAGTATGTACATACTACTAGTATTTCTTTAATAGAATTTAGCACCCCAATTAAGCACGTACTAGCTTTTTTAATAGTACTATATGCATAATTTGGCGACGAGCGCTCTCTATATGTACCACCTTTTTTTAATTTCAATTTTTGCTCCATGGCGCAATCCATCGATAGTACTACTGTACAAAAGTATACATTTTTTAAAAGGCTAGAGTACTGTTCATCACATATATAGCCAGTTAAATTCTCAACCTAGAACGACGTGCATGCCATGTAGTAAACCGATACGGAGGAAGTATAGTAAAAATGAGGTGATTTTACCGAGCGATCGGCGGGGGAGCATGGCCTGTCATGCGGTCCCACATGTCATGATGTACCAAGGCGATGCGCGTGTCCCTCTTGAGGCAGAAGCAATACTACGTGGTTTGAGATGATGGCGAACCGAAGTGTGAAATAATGGTTGCTTCGTCCGTCTGGGAAGGTGCGGCATTGTGATTTGACGTCTCATTGCTCATTACTACTACTGGGCCGGTACGAGTGGGGTGCGTCCCCCTGCTGTTCTGCACTGTTATTTGGTGCTTGACACGTCGACCCGGTTGCTATATGTCCCACATGTCGGCGACAGGAAGTACATAATTCATGAAAGGGAGCGTCGACGGAGGAGTATACTACAGAATTCATGAAAGGGAGCGACTTAGTTTTGGAAAAATCTGTTTTTACGGAGTACGTACCCACTAGGGTTTATAGGGCTCATCTAAAAAACATTCGTTTTTTCCGTTTGATAAGTCTCAATTCTACTATACTAGTAGTAGTACCATTACATGTTGGATTTCGAGGTGCGTTAGATCACCCGACGCAAGCAGTGTCAAGAGGAAACTAACCAATGCATGTACAAGTTCATGGAAATTTAGTGGTCATTCATGCATTCGTTCTAATTAATGCCTCGGTAAACATAACTTCTTGAGAAAAACGAGCGTACTAATTACTTGTGCAAACTACGAAATTAATTCGACCACTCACCATCTACCTTGGTTGGAGAGATTTTGAAATTGAGCCATAAACTGGAAAGGATGGAGTAGTAACTTTTGTCTCGATTACTATTTGTGGCCTTGTATAGATGCAAAATGTATTTTTTTATAGTGGCCTTGTATAAGTAAATGGAGGGAGTACTAACCAAAGTACGTAGTAGGGACGAGGAGTAAACGGAGGGAGTAGTAAAATTTCTCCTCGTGCTGCGAGCCACCGCGCACGTGGGCGAGGGAGCGGGCGTAAAGGCGTACAGTAGTAGTAGTACTGCTACTACTACTCGTAAGCAAGCTTCACCTCATCCTGCGAGCCACCGCACCCGTGGGCGGGGGAGACGATGTACTAAGCAAGCTTCTCCTAGTTCTGCGGGTTGACGAGACACATCAAAAGTACTCCAGTGTATAGAGCCTTGCCTCTAAGGTAGGCCCCACATGGTTTGCCTCTTTTTTTTAATTTAACATAACGCGTCAAGTCGCAATTTGTTTGTTCACCCGTGGTAGAAGATCCTCCCTCCACCAAGTGGACAACCAGTACACGTGCCAAATTACCACGTGGGATGCCTTTTTCGTACAGAAATGAGCTCCACCGTGTACCCGTGTGGGTGTGGTTGGGAAAGAGACGGGAGTACGTGCGCCGTGCGTGCACCTCTTCTCTTCATGCACGTCCCCCACCTACGTGGGTGTGTGTGAGAGAGATACAAACCTAGACATAATGTGCCGTCCATCCCCATGCCTCCGCCCAGTCCGACCACCAGTCACCACCACGCCCCACTCCTCCTCACCTTCTCTCATCTTTCTCCCTCCATTTTTATATACAAGGGGCCACTATCAAAATTACAATTTGCAGATATACAAGGCCACTAACACTAATCGATGCAATATTAATGGTGTTTGCCTCGTGGTACTAGCAAAGGAGGACATTAATTATCCCTTGCATGCATGCGGGAGTTTGTAAAAAAAATGCATCTTGATGTTCCGTGCAATGCACGGGCATCTTGCTAGTCCATGAAAACAACACATGGCAAAATTCCACGGCGAACGAGGGATTTGAATCTGTTGGGAGGGGCTGTTTGGATCTTGCCCGGGGTAGCCAAAATATTGGCGACCCTTTTGTCCACCGGTGCCTTTGCCACCGATGAACGAGGAATGGCTCGGGTGCTCATGCTGTCATGCATCCTCCAGCGCGCACGTTGGAGACGAGCTCGCACGAGCTATGTTTTTTTGTCCCACAACGCCGCCCGAGCCGCCCGCAGACCGACCGGCGACCCGCAAATTACACCATCCAACCGTAGCCGCACACATTATGACAGCAACTCAACCAACCGGACGAAATTCAGGCAAACACGTAGACAAACTGATATTTCATATAAACAACGACGGAAATCATATAAAATACCGGATTTCCATACAAACATGACGGATTTCATTACACTCAAATGAACTAGAATACCTGGCCTAAATGGTCGCCCGCCGATCGATTTGTGTTCCTCATGTCGGGCAGCACGATCACCGGACTGCCGGTAGCCCCGGAGGTATATGCTTCAGCGCAAAGGACGGCTCACTTCCCCACTGCCCAACTGATATCATTGGCTGGTGCCGAAGATGATGGTGGCCGGCACCGGTTCGAGTTCATCACCGGCCACTACTTCGCCATGGCCGGCACCGGCTCGAGTTAATCCTAACATTCCCCTCTTCCGTGGAGCCCATGCGGGGTCGACGAAGGTCCTCGCAACAAAAGGATCTGGCAAGACACCTGCTGTGTACGCCGGCGTCGCCTCCGCGGTGGCCTTCATGTGACCCAAGCAGCGGCGGCCTCCCGTGTTCTACTTCTCCTCGATGATGGCGGCGGACGCGGAGGTGCTGGCCACCGACTCGTCGCTCTCCGCGCATCCGGCTTCTGTCGCTGCTTGCATGGCGCGGCCGCCGGCATGGGAGTCTCGGCCACAGAAACGGGAGATGCGGTGCGAGGCGGCGGCGTGGATGGCAGCAACGATGCCCGTGTGCCGCTCCTCGTCGAGCTGGCCTGGAGCGGCGAGTTGCTGAACCGCGCGCCGGCTTGGGGCGGCAACTGGCTCTGTCGGGCGAGGGGAGGGAGGTGGATCAGCGAGCTGCATAGCTCGTATCCGGCGGGCTACCCAGCCGGCTTGGATGCGGAATAACTACTCTTCGTAAGCCATTGTAAGAGTGGACACAATGGTGGAGGAGATAGGGGAGCGGTGGAGGTGTGCGATTCTTGGCCGGCGTTTGGCCTCGTTTAAATAGGAGATTAAATAGACGGCGGACGGGAGGAGCTCGGCCGGCGTTGCGTTTAACGCCGGCCCGGTCATGAACGGACGTGTGTCCAGAGTGGGTTTGTCGGCTTCCACACGGGAGGGTTTCATGGAGGCATTTGAATGCGCCACGGAGGCGTGTTCAGTCGGGCGTGCCGCGAGTGGCGCCCTCGACTCTGACCTAGGACACTGCGCCGTTATTCCATTGACGTGTGGGCTCTTTGGGTGCATGGCCTGCATGTCAGTGACCCAACGCAGGCAGCGCACAGCAGAGGAACCTTTGCTGGGCCAGGGCGGTCAGAAGCGGGCATTTCATAAACCGATGATTGTTCATTGAGTGTGACGTCATCTTTTTCATGTAGATAAGCCTACTACGTTGATAGCCCGTTCGATACGTTGTGATTCATAAAGACCGATGCAAACATCAATGTTCTGCTTATCACAGATAAGATTGATTAATACCCGTAACAATCCATGTCCTGAACAAAGGGTGCACGCACGTATAGGTTGAGCGTGTGTCTTGCGTCGTGTGCTGTGTGCATGCAAGCGTGCGAGTGTTGCGTGCGTGCAAGGGTACGTTTCAGTGTTGCATGCATGGGTGCGTACGTGCGTGTGTTTGTGAGTGCATGTGTACGTGTCAGTGTTGCACGCCGGCATGCGTGCGTGTGTACGTGTCAGTGTTGCACGCCTACATGCGTGCGTGTCTTGCGTGCGTGCATGTGTAAGCGCGGGGTGAGGCTACACGTCAGTCGACTGACTTTTTCATCTCTGGTCATTAGATTTTCCAGCCGTTGGATACAAAATCAAGGGCCTCCAGTTTATCATCAAACTCCACCCCCCCTGAGCCGTCAGCCACCACCGGCCGAACCGCCAGCCCCCGCCGCCCGCGGCCGGCCCACCCTCCCCGAAACCACTCCCCACCGCCGGTCCTCTGCCGCACCGGCCATCCCTCTAGCCCCCCCCCCCCCCGCCGAGCTTTTTCTCCGGGGATCCCCACCCCACCACCCAATGAACGCCCCCAACCGCCGGTGACTGCCAACCAGAGGTCTCACGACTTCGAATACCCATCAACCACTAATTTATTACCATTTCTGTCCTTCATATACGCGCTGACGGGTGGGCCCTATGGTAATGTGCGCTGCTGAATGTGGACCGTTTGACTGGTCAATTGATCGTGTTATCAACAAATTACGGAGCTGTATGGTGAGCCAGTGACCGTATGATGACCCTAAAATGTACTCCTATTTTATTAACACAGTATAGACTCAAACCACCATTTCTTTCTTTCATATACGGGCTGACAGGTGGGCCCCACGGTTACGCGCCCTGATGGTGCAACACTAGTTGCACCGCGTGGAATGTTTGACTAGTCAATTGATTGTGTCATCAACAAAATACGGAGTTGTACGGGTGAGCCAGTGACCGTATAATCATGATATGTATTTGTTTAACACGGTACAGACGCAAGGGCTCATATATACGCGCAAGCACTCACCGCTATAAGCGCACACACGCGAAACCTACCCCTATGAGCACCTTCGAGAGAGTGGGCCAGCATATATGATCTTGAGATTTTACGAAGTCACCATAGGTGCCTCGTAGTCGAGTGGAACATCTCCTCCCACTGAACGTACATCGCCGGAAAATACTGAAATTAACACAAGATAAATGCGAGCACCGGGAGTTTAACCTTGGTGGGCTCGAGAAACCACTGTCCTCTAACCATCCAACCACATGTTGGTTAGCACGACAAAATGTATGTGGTGACCGTGATGAGCTTATTCTGAAGTCCAGTGACCATATCGTGCTTTCGCTTCAAATACAATGACCGTAAGTGTCGTCAACAAAATACGGAGCACGCATCAAATGAAAAGTCCGTCAGTGTCATCAACAAAATATGGAGACGTAGCGTGAGCTAGATACCGTTGTACTATTGTATATTCTTATTTTCTTAGTGGCCGATTGCGTGTGTGGTGTGGTGGGCACAACATTTCTAGTTGTGGTGGGTCAACACGAAGACTCATGGGTCGGTTCCATCCTACACCACATATAGGTTGGACCGAGACATGTTATACGAAGATCCATGTGGAGGACTCGGCGTACAACCCGAAGCTACCGGAGTCGCGGAGGACTCTATCCCCACTGGTGATAAGCCGACTATATATGATTTGTAACCCTAGGCCCTTAGTATGTTATACAAGCTTGGGGGCTAGTTCATCGATAGTATACACACACGCACAATGCCTGGTATTCACGTGTACTTTGTACACACCCCTATCACTAATATACAGTACCAGGAGTAGGCTCTTTCTTCAACTACAAGGGTTCGATCCGAACTAGGGTAAAACTTTGCCTCGTATTACCATCCAGCCTAACAGCCAGGGACATCCTACCGAATGATATGATGAAATCATATCTGCCAACTACTAAGAGAGAGGTGTGTCGGGGGGGGGCAATGTGTGCTAGAGAGGCCTAAAGATAATGTGTGTGCGGGAGACACGTAGGCACATATATGTGCGTATAGAGGGCTAGTAGAGACCGTGCATGTGTATATATGCATGTGAGAGAAATAGTGTTTTCCAACTGAGATTAGTGAAAAGAGTGGTACATAGTAGTCAGAAAGAGAGAGAGAGAGAAACAGAGAGAGCATGTGCATGAGACGCCCCGACACCCTGAGAGAGATTGTGAGCATGTGTGAAAGAGAAATGCCGATGCATATAAAGTGTGTGCACTTATGCGTTAGATAGAGAGATATATAACGCGTTTGTGAGAACGGGGTGAGGCATAGTGCATCTACGTGTAAAAGGCAGTTCTACGCATTAAATTAAAATATAAATGGCATTATTATTTTTGGATGAGATCATGAATTTTGCAAATTGCATATGGACGAAAATCGGTCTATCAGACACCCATACTCTATTGAATTCTAGCATGTGCATGTGTTTATTTCATATTATCGATCCATAGAGTGAGAGCGGTTTCAAATACAGGCAATGGATGCTTTTGCAATTCATATATAAACATTAATTAGTGCACTCCATGTTGTTAGTGTGAAGCACTTTATACATTTGTCACTTGCATGGATACATTCCAAATTGCTAGCTACGAAATAGAATACATGTCGAATTCAACATAAAGGGGGTTTCGAAGATTCGAATTCATAGGAAGTGCATTCATCTATTTGAACCCGAGATAATGGCATTTGTAAATCAGATGTAAAAGGGGGCATCAATCTTTGTTGTGAGTTTGAACATGCTATATATATTCATACGCATATCTAACTTTTTTTTGCAACCAAGGAGATTATATCTGGAACCATGCATGAACTGAGGTAAGTTGCATATTTTTTAATATATACTCGTGTACAATGTATATTCAAATGTACCCCCTCCATTCCAAAATAATCGTAGCTTTAGGATTTTCAAGAGTAAAGATTTGTGAAGTTTTACAAATCCTGAAAGTTCAATTCAAGAGAACCGAAAACGTTAATGCTTCTGCTCCCAAATATTGAACGAAGCGCCAAATAGGCCTCTGGTCACCCGAAACCGCGCGGGACTAATGTTTTGGTGGTAGGAAATTACTGTCCTGACTCTCGCCCGTGTAGCCTATTGGCCCGATGTCCAAAGGTCTAAACCGGGGTAGGTTTGTAACTTCACCAAGACGCCAGTCTCAACCGCCTCCGAGAAGCATTCATACGTCGTGGGCGTCTACCCATGCGCTCGGCCGAAATCTATCCCGCCCACATTTGGACACCTGACATGACTGTCCTACCCCCAACCCGCAATATGCCCGAAATTTTAGATGGGGGCAAAGTTTGTAACTTTCCCCAAATTTCAAACAAGCGCGTCTCAGACCGAAACATTGTTCCCCCTTAGTTCCCCGCCTCCCTCTGTTTCCCCATTCATACTCCGTGGGCGCGAAAACGCCCTCTCCACCAGCCACGAAACCCCAGCCTCCTCCGTCCTCCACCCCATAGCGGCCAATCCACCGCCGCCCTCCATCACGCCGGAGCCGGTACCCCGACGTCGTCGTCCAACGCAACCACAACCACAACGCCCTCAAGGACTTAGCAGCTGAAGCCGAGGCAGAGCTGCCTCCACGATGCCGACGCCGACGTGCGCCGTACCAGAACCACTCCGACCACGCCGTCCAGCGCCTCACTGATGCGGCTCCACTGTCGCAACCGTCCACCGCACGGGAGCTGTTCCCGCTACGCCGTCATTCGCCGCCTCGGATCTGCTTCCCCGCCGCCGACAGACGGCCACCGCACCACACTCAACAACTTGGCCATGGGTTCGTCCAAGGATGCACCGTCCTCCACAACTTCTGGTTTCCGGCGAACAACAAGAAGATCATCGGAAAAACTGAAGGAGGACACAACACTGCCAGCAGAAAGAGGTACTCCTCTTCCCTTATTCGTGCAAATCTTATGTCTCTGCTCACACCGTATTCATCCCACGAAAGAAACTAGTTGAGCGCTTCTTACTGCATCTTCTTCGTGATACTAAATGCACAAGGTTTCCTCCCTTTTACTATTTCACCTTTGCTAGAGGTCAGTAGCCCGCCTGGATTTCAATTCAGGGTCAGTCGAACCGCAATTAAAAGAAGTAGCACCCGCTTAGGCGCATGGAGCACCTAGTCCGCCTGTTCCCCGGGGAAGCAGCGCATTGGTGTCTATCATAGGGGTGTGGGGCGCAAGAGCTGCTTGCGCCCGATCTGGAGGTCGGCGGGGCTTGAATGGATGGCCGGGGGGCGGTGCCAAGCACGGCGGTGCGGTGAGGTCGAGGGGAGGGCGCAGGCAGGGGAGGAATACTGGGCCGGTGGTCGCTGGCGTTTCGAGGAAGATCGTCAACACTGACTGGCTGGAGGTAGATGAAGGCGATCTGCCCGTTCTTTGTACATCGGACGGTGCAGAAAAAATGGACTGACCTATTTGCTTTCAGTCGACTGCTATTTTCATATAATCCTGTAGTAATTTAGCGTGCCATGCATGTTGTAGAGCTATCATATGTCTCCCGTCATTTATTTCTCACCGACGTGCTATCTGCTACCTTTACACTGTACTAATTGTGCACACACTTCACCCATACTCACACTATTGTTTTTTTATGCATGGGTATTTCAAACTCTGACGCAGTGTTGATGAATGTAGAAAAGAAAAGACAGAAGTCGCTCCAGTGTAATTCGAAGATAAGCACTAAGCGTTTCAGCGCTCTAATGGGTGCAGTGTCAGCAGTTGGAGACAGTAAACGTAGCTCTGCAGTTGATGATCTCAATTGCCACACACAACCATCCCAGGTGCTTGCTTTAACTTCGTGCTGTCAAATGTGGTTGCATGTTGCATATGGTGTCTAGCTTGTATTGCTTCCAATTTGGTTAAATTGCATCTGCTTACTTTACACATTATACCTTTGATAATGACATGCCTTCCTGTTTTTGATACATACTACATATGTCTATTAACCATGTTCGTCCATCAAACTAATGCTCTTTTGTATCCCTCGTCAATCACTTATGATGAGACAGTCACCCGAGTGGGTTGCTGTGAGATGCCCTACTCGTTTAAAGAGTGCAGTGTCATCCTCCCCACATGATTCTCAAGAAACAGCAAGGCTAAATGAAGATAGTCAACGTAGCTCTCTAGTTGATCACCGCAATTCCCCCACACCACCATCGTAGGTGCTTGCTCTTTCTTGGCAGTGTGATATGTGGTTGCATGTTGCATATGGTGTCTACCTTGTAATGCTTCTAATTAGGGTAAATTACATCTGCTTAGTTAACACATTATACCTGTGAATATGACATGCCTTCCTGTTTTTGGTACATACTACGTCTTTCTATCAACCATGTTCTTACATCAAACTACTTTTCTTGTGTATCCCTCATCAATGCTCCTAATTTGTTAAATTGCATCTCCTTAGCTTACACATTATACATGTGAATATGACACGCCTTCCTGTTTTTGGTACATACTACATCTACCCATCACACCATGTTCTTACATCAAACTACTGTTCTTGTGTATCCTGCGTCTATCGCTTATGATGAGACAGTCACGCGCGTGGGTTAATATGAGACGCAATACTCTTATAAAGAATGCAATTTCATCCTCTCCACATGATTCTCAAGAAACAGCAAGCCTAAATGAAGATATTGAACATAGCTCTGTACCTGAAGACCGCACTTCCCCTACACCACCATCACAGGTGCTTGCTCTAACTTCACAGTGTGATATGTGGTTGCATGTTGCATACGGTGTCTAGCTTGTAATGCTTCTAATTAGGGTAAATTGCATCTGCTTAGTTTACACACTATACCTATGAATATGACATGCCTTCCTATTTTTGGTACACACTACATCTATGTGTTAACCTTGTTCTTACATGAAACTACCTCTCTTCTGTATCCTGCATCAATCACTTATGATGAGTCACCTTTATTCGTTGTATATTGCATATTATTTCTAGCCTGTTGCCATGTATTGCTTCTAATTTGGTCAAATACATTTGTTAGGGCACCCTTTTAATTTGGCAGAGTGATATTGGTTTCATCTTTCATATGGTTTCTAGCTTGCATCGATTCTAACAAGTTCAAGCACCTTGTGCTTAGTTTACACTTTATACATCATACATGTCAATATGTCACGTCGTCCTGTTTTTCATACATATTCCATCCTCCTATCATGCAGCTGCCTTACATGAAAGTAGTGTTCGTCAGTATCATGCATCAATGAGTTCTGAAGAGCAAATTTTATTCATTTTTCTTGTGGGTTTGACTTGACAAGGCAAAATCAAGAAAGAGGAAGGAAAAGCGTAAGGAAGGCGATGATGGTGGTCCTCTGCAGCAACGTAAATGGAGCATCTGTACCGATTCTCCTTGTACTGATAGTGCATTACAAGGTCCAAGTCTCCACTCCCCTACTCCACCATCCAAGGTGCTTGCTCTAACTTGGCAGTGTGATATCTGGTTGCATGTTGCATATGGTGTCTAGCTCGTATTGCTCCTAATTAGTGTAAACTACATCTGCTTAGCTTACACATGATACATGTGAATATGACACGCTTTCCTGTTTTTGGTACATACTATATCTGTCTATCACACCATGTTCTTACATGAAACTACTCTTCTTGTGTATCCTGCATCAGTCACTTATGATGGGACACCTTTAAGTTGGCAGTGTGATATTGATTGCACCTTCCATATGGTGTCTTGCAGTGTTTCTAATTTGTTGAAGTGCCTTCTGATTAGTTACCACATCATAGGTGTGAATATGTCAAGCCGTCCATTTTTTCGTACATATTCCATCCTCGTATCATGACTTTGCCTTTCATCAGAGTAGTGTTCGTCAGTATCATGCATGAATGAGTTCTGAAGAGCGAATGATATTCCTTTTTCTTGTCGGTAGGACCTCACAATGCAAAATCAATAAATCTGAAGGAAATTGGCAAGGCATTGGATGATGGTGGTCCTTCCGAGCAACTAAAACGGATGTTCTCTACAGATTCTACTCCGCCATCCTCCCAACAAGATTCGGAAGACAACGCAAGGCTAGACAGTCAACGTAGCTGTGTAGATGATGAGCACATCTCCCCTACTCCACCATAACAGGTGCTTCCTCTAACTTGGCACTATTATATGGGGTTGCATGTTGCGTATGATGTCTAGCTTGTATTGCTTCTAACTTTGTTGAATTGCATCTGCTTACTTTACACATAATGCCTGTGAATATGACATGTGTTCCTGTTTCTACATCAGACTACTATTCTTGCATATCCCGCATCAGTCACTTATGATAAGGCACCTTTAAGTCGCCACTGTGATATTGGTTGTGTCTTGCATATGATTTCTAGCATGTACTACTTCTAATTTGTTGAAACGCCATACAGTTTGAACTTGGCAGAGTGATATTGGTTGCATCTTTCATATGGTGTCTAGCTTGCAGTGCTTCTAATTTGTTGAAATGCCTTCTGCTTAGTTACCACATCATAGGTGTGAATATGTCACACCATCCTGTTTTTCATACATATTCCATCCTTGCATCATGTGTTTGCCTTTCAGCCGAGTAGTATTCGTCAGTATCATGCATGAATGAGTTCTGAAGAGCGAATTTTATTCCTTTTTCTTATCGGTTTGACTTCACAATGCAAAATCATTACAGCTGGAGGAAATTAGTCCGACAGTGGATGATGGTGGTCCTTCGGAGCAACTCAAACAGGGGGTCTCTACAGATTCTACTCCGCCATCCTCCCAACAAGATTCGCAAGACAACACAAGGCTGGACAGTCAACGTAGCTGTGTAGATGATGAGCACATCTCCCCTACTCCACCATCACAGGTGCTTGCTCTAACTTGACACTATTATATGTGGTTGCATGTTGTGTATGATGTCTAGCTTATATTGCTTCTAACTTGAATTGCATTTGCTTACTTTACACATAATGCCTGTGAATATGACACGTGTTCCTGTTTCTAGAACATACGTGTACATGATGAGCACATCTCCCCTACTCCACCATCACAGGTGCTTGCTCTTACTTGGAACTGTTATACGTGGTTGCATTTTCCGTATGATGTCTAGTTTGTATTGCTTCTGATTTTGTTGAATTGCATCTGCATAGCTTACAACTTATACCTGCAACGATCACTTACCCATAAGACACATTTAACTTGGGACTGTGATGTAGGTTGCATCTTGCATTGTCTTCTAGCTTGTACTGCTTCTAATTTCTTGAAATGGCACTTACGACGAGACACTTTTTACCTGATAGAGTGATATTGGTTGCATGTTCATATGGTGCCTAGCTTTCATTTCTTCTAATTTTGTTGAAATGCCTTCTGCTTACTATTTTTTCATACATATTCCATCCTCCTATCGTATGTGTGAATATGAAATACTGTCTTTTTTGTATATATTCCATCCTCCTATCATGCACTTGCCTTACATCAAAGTAGTGTTCGTCTGTATCATGCATCAACCAGTTATGCAGAGCTACTTTTATTCATCTTCTTGTGGTTTTGACTTCATAAGGCAATATCAGAAAATAGGAAGGAAAAGAGTAAGTTAGGGGATTTTGGTGGTCCTCCGCACCGACGCAAACAGAGACTCTCTAGATTTGCCACTGCTACTGCTAATGAAGTTGAAGTCCCAAGTCTACATGATGAGTTCATCTCCCGTACTCCACCATCGCAGGTGCTTGCTCTAAGTTGACAGTGTGATAATTGGTTTCATGTTGCATATGTTGTCTAGCCTGTATTTCTTCTATTTTGATTAAATTGCACCTGCTGAGTTTATACGTTATACATGTGCATATGACATGGCTTTTTGTGTCTAGAGTACGCAAGCGGAAATAGACATCAGGGATATTGCTTGACAGATTAACAAAATCTAAAGGAGGAAGAATGGAGATCCATTTTGAGGCAGGTTTAAAAAGGCCACGTGATGCTACAGAGTCAGCCAAGTTAGTATAAGAGGCAGCCGTTGCCGTTAGGTGTCATGCACATATCCTCCCAACGTGGATCCAGTACAGGAATGAGAAAGACAATACCCAGTTTAACACCTTCCTTGACCATTTATCCGTAAGTAATGTTATTCATCGCAATTAGTAATGTTGTCTTGCTCTGTCCCATACTTTCTAGCTTCCTACTAATAAGACTCACATTCTTTTTTCAACAGATGAGGTTCAAGTTGGATCCGAAAGATGATGCAACTAAACAAGCATGCACTCATGTTTTTCAGTCTGCTCTGCGACAGTATCGGTACCACCTTAGAAAATCTCACTTTGAAGGCAAGGCTAACAATGAAGTCGCCCAAACATCTCCAGTGGAATATATTACAGATGAAGACTGGACAGCCCTCGTTAAACAATGGTCTGATCCAAAGTATCAGGTAGGCTATATGTATTTGATCAGACCACATATTGAACTTGTATTTATGTATGTGCCTTACAAGTGTATCTTCTTCTAGGCTAACTGTTTGAAGAACAAAACCTACAGTTCTAAAGTGAAATTCCAACAGACAACAGGATCTCGTAGCTATATTGCACACTGCGAGGCTCTTGTAAATAGCTGCTACTTCCTTCTTCTTTTTTTGTGCCATATTATCGTATCTATATTGACTTCTTCCAAATACAGAGGAAAGCCCGTGCGGACCAAAAAGAACCTGAACCGAATGTAGTGCAAATCTTCAAGGATTGCCCCACCAGCAAGATGAAGAGCATGAGCACACCAGTTCAAGCCGCTGTTGTAAGTCCTTACTCCTCCTGCCTTGAACTGATTGGTACTGTGATGTGTTCATTTAACTACTTGGTTTGCAGCCAATGTCAGTTACTTTGTTCACTTTTATTCACAGTTGTCTTAACGTATCATTTCACCTTACATGGTTTAAAAGAGATGAAGGATATTCTTTTGGTCTTGATCTGTAATCTAGTTGTTATGTTCACGTGCGCACACAATGATAAAATAGCATGTTTGTTTTATATCTATTTGCCCATGATATGAATTATGTCATACTATGTTCATCGTACTTTAAACCATGTCTCTTTATCCTTAGATGTCAACGAATGTGAGGAAATAGACAATACAGTAGGCATGCTACATGGACATATGTTCCGAAAGTGATTTTATTATGTAGTTGGCACTACAATACATGCTAATGTATTACAGTAGTTCACCAAAATAAGTTATGTTTAAACGTTTAACCTACTTTGTTTGTTTTTGTCTCATTAGTAACTTATCTGGTACACTAATCTACAAGTTCAAACTTTCAGGAAGCTATGGAACAAATGATTGAACAGCCACAACCACCTGAAGGTGACAAGGCTACTATAGGCACAATGTCACCTCTTGCTGCAGTGCGTCAGTATCTCTCCACTAACAGTGGAAAAAGCACCTTCCTGCGTAATTCTGGGTTGGTTGTCAAGGTAACCTCGTCCAAATCGCCTACTGAACAAAATCTTCCTGCTAGACAGAGTGATATATCTGTGCTCCAGACACAAGTCCAATCCCTAATGGACGTTGTTTCGGAAACAAGAATAGTGGTTGAGAAATGTCGTCAAGATATGAATGGTTTTGAAACCAGACTATCAGACATTCGCTTCGTTGTTCAAGAGCAATGGCGGAAAAAAGGTGGAGATTGTGCTGCTCCATCAGATTGTACAGCCTGAAACATTAGCACTCGGATCAAATGATCTGTGCTTCTATACATCTGATGGTGCTTTTATCTGGAAGGACTGTAAACTTTATGCCAACAGGCCTTTTGTTGTATGGTTGGAATTTATTTTGTTGTGATACAACATTTATGATGCTGCCTCAGGCTGCAGTAATTACGACGCTATTTTTGTATAGTGTAGGTTTATCTTAGTAATGTATTCGGCCGAAAGCTTCGTAGGAGCCCAACATGCCAACATTCGTCGGGCCCATTCCAATTGGGCTAAAAACGATTACGGGCCGAAATTGGCATGTAGCCCACTAAAAATATCTGGGCCTAAATCAGCATAAGCTTTCATATTTTTCTGCTAGGCCTGTGCCCATAGTGGGCCTTTAACAGGCCTAAACATAATTTGGGCCCTCAGTAAAAATAGGCCGTTTACAGGTGTAAATATCTCGAGCCCATAAAAAACATGGGCCTTTAATAGACCGAAAGTGAGATTGGGCCCTGGTTGTGCCAAATAACCCACTGGACTTAGCAGGCCGAAATGGTGGCCCATTTACGATGCAGATCTTTGACAGGCCGAAATTCGGACGGGCCGTAAATGCGTCGACCTAATACACGGGCCTTTAACAGGCCGGAACTTCGGTCGGGCTAGATTATCGTCATTTTTATATGGGCCGTTAATGGGCCCGATATGACGTTGGGCCACATATGGCCCATGGTTTACGTCCGGCGTTAACAAGCCGAAAATGACAACAGGCCGAAAGTGGCCCAAAGCTATAGTGGGCCTCTAACAGGCCGAATGTCAGAAATGGCCGAATATGACCCAAATCCTTCACGGTCATTTATGGGCCAAAAGTTTTGATGGCCTGTAAATGGGCCCAAATGAAGCCGGACCTTTAACAGGCCGGAAATACACCGGGCCGTAATTCGGCCCAATTACTTAGCGGACTGTTAACGGGCCAGAAGTGACCATGTGCCGCATTGATGACAAGTTTAGGACAGGCCGTTGACGGGCCGATTTGACAGAGAATGTTGGGCCTTTAGCTGGGCCGGCCCATTATGGTCTATAGAATCTTGTGGGCCTTTAGCTGGGCCGGCCCATTGTGGTCCGCAAAATCTTGTGGGCCTTTAGCTGGGCCGTCCCATTATGGTCTGCAAAATCGTGTGGGCCTTTAGCTGGGCTGGCCCATTATGGTCCGCTAAAATTTGTGGGCCTTTAGCTGGGCCGGCCCATTATGGTCCGCAAAATCTTATGGGCCTTCGGTTGGGCCGGCCCATTTAAACTTTGTGGGCCACTTTTGGGCCGGTCCATGTGTCAACATATCATAGGCCCATCTCGACCGTTGGATGAGTGACACCTGTGCCAACGCGGAGCTGACGCGTGGATCCGTCAGCCAATGAGAATTTTATACGTGGAAAATCGGCATTGGTCGTGGCTGTTAACGGGTTATCGGATCCAAAATCCGACCCGATAGCTTAACGGCGTTCCGTTACGGTGGATGCCACATGTCAGTCACCCTTGACGAAAGCACTTCTGTGACGCGCGATTTATCGTCATGGAAGTGGACACTTCCGTGATGATAATTTTGGCAATGTCATGGAACACTTCTACGACAGCACAGGTATGACTATCTTGATTCTGTCATAAATTTGTCATGGATGTACATGCATGACAGAAAACGCGACCTACTGTGACAAACACGTATCATCACGGAAGTGTATTTTTTTGTAGTGGCAGGCCTCCGCTCCCCTGTCTGCTGGATCTTTGAATGACGAGACGCTGGCGGGTGCAAGACAGACTCTGTGTCAGTTAATTGGTATGTTTGCTACTTAAAGCGTCAGAGCAGCTGGATCACTCCAAATAAAAGCATTGTGGTGGACTTGTTAGTTCAGCAGTTCCGCTAGATATAGAAACAGTAAAGGCTAAAGTGCCCACTACAGATGCCATTGGATTATTGCTGGAGATTCAAGATCTCAGGGAACCCAAGAATATCCTGGCGTTTTTGTTACTTCATTGACAGTTCTTCAGTTAGTATCAGTTGGGCTCAATAGTCAGAAACTCGCAGTTCAAGCTTTTCTACAATTGAGAGGAGCCAGTCACAGTTTTCATCTTTGAGTGCCCTTATATCACAATAAATCAGTTGGCAAATTGATTTGTGAGTTCCCGTATCTACCAGAAGGCGTATTCAAACTGCTGGAAGGTTTATGTTCTCCTGGAAGTAATGAAAAACAGGACAAGGATCCAGAGAGTGGGGACAGGATAACTTAAGATTTAAGTGTCTGGACATTGCTTTACAGCTAGCTGCCGCAGAAGAGGCTTATTTGCTGGTGACGGCTGCAGTACTGTGGGTGATGCTTTTTTGCAAGGAAAGGAGATAGTGGATAAATCACCGTTGAAATTATTGGAGGTTATCTACGGCCGTTATATACGGATCATCTATTATCCGGACAAATCAGGTGATATCCATCTGGTTTATTTTTGTTGATGCATTTTTTTAAGAAAATGTACCCTGGCTTGTGATGTTTTTTGATGCAGGATAGTTGTTCACTGCAAGAGCGATGGTCGTGTCATGGATATATAACTCACGCTACTGTTATCATGCGCTAGCATCTGACCGTGCCATGATGCTCGATGAATGTGCGTGCAAGTCACTGCCTCTGCGGCCCAATTTACATCGACACGCCGGAGCCACACCTGCTTGCATGAGCGGCTTATTGAATACAAGAAAGTCACTGCTCCGGTAGTCCGTTTCATGATGACCATTCTGGAGCAAATCATCATATATTATGCATTTCCGCCTACACCGGATGGCTCAATGGACATGTGTGCACGTCGCCGCCACTTTGTTTTGGTTAAACAGCCAGCTGGGATGAACCATCAGCGGGGTTACTGACACAGCTCATTCGGGATCATTTATGACCCGCCACAGTTGACCTCAACCTTCTGCGGATTTATATCGTGTTATCAACGCCAAGGATATATATCTTATGGTCGAAAATGAAGAATCTCAAGTCAACTCTTTGAGCCGACTTAAGACTCAGGGGGCTACAGTGACATGACTCAGCAAATTTTGCCAGATTCAAGAACCCTGGGTCATTGGAGGCCACTGCCATATTGATGAAAATTTAAAGGCCGTCAGAAAATTTCCGTCTTAAAAAGAAGATTTCGGTTCAAAATCCGGTTCAAGGAAAATCTGTCTCTCACAAAGCTTTGAAGCTCTCAATATCCTGTTTAAAATTCCGGTTCAAAAATAATCCATCCCTTGCAAGTTTGAGTTCTCAGGAAAAATTAAAGGTTGCCAAAGAAAACTTGCTGCCATGATGCGCGGTTCAAACATGGGTATCCTGACTTATTGGCTTATCATATTATGGGTTACTTGGGGGCTTCCTGCTCATTGAGCATAGCTATGACTACCCTCTTGATCCGGCATGTACGCCTTGGTTACAAAATACTTGGGGGCTTCCTGCTCGTTGAGCATAGCTATGATTACCCTTTGATCCAGCTTATACGCCTTGCTGCAGATGATTTTCTCTTCCTAAGTTAAAAGGTTGCCAAAGAGAACTTGCTACAATGTGCGGTTCAAACATAGGTAACTTACCTTGATGGTTTATTATAGGTCACTTGGGGGCTTCCTGTTCAATGAACATAGCTATGACTACCCTCTTGATCCGGCTTGTATGCCTTGATTAAAATATTACTTGGGCGCTCCCTGTTAATGAACAGAGCTTTGTTTACCCTTTTAATAGGCTTGGACGCCAGGTGTATTCAGCAAAAATCCGGGTTAATTATCCTGCCTTTGTATGTCTGCCACTCCGCCCAGGTAATCCTGGAATGACCCACTGTAGTTTTGACAGTCAATCTTATAAAGACCCTAAACTTGTCAAAGTTAAAATGGCGATTGGTCACATGAGGCCCGGCTTACAGGTTTGAATAAAGGATTAACTCAGTGGTTGTGCGGCCCTTGAACAACACTTGATATTGAGGCTTGGCAGCCTATGAAAGACTTGTTTTTTCTGATTTATTATTATCTGTGAACATTGTTTTGGTTCATATCCTTGTACCATATTGACATATGGTTTAAAATGATTCAGGCCATGTAGCCTTAATCCTTATGGCTCATATTTGAGTATATCCAGAGTTTTGATAACTCGGCCTGGCTTTGGACGATAAGGCGCCAGTATGCCTTGATTGTGCATTTGGAGTTCTACGCTCTAAGTCTTTTGGGCTGTTACCCTTGCTGCATATGGCGTTGTAAGCCGGTAGTATGAATTCATTTCACAGGCCATATAGCCTAGATTATATGACTCATCATTGAGCATCTTTGGGTTTGATAACCCGCCCTGATAGCAGACTTTAAGTCGCCAGGATATTTCGCCTTGAGCAATCAAAATGATGATATTTCATGACTCCGGGTTGATACTGGCCCCGGATTACAATTTTCAAGGCATCGCCATTGTATTAATCTACAGGTATGTCTTTTAATAATGGTATGAATATTTTGGGTTTGGTAAACCGTCCTGGCTATGGACTTTAAGTCGCCAATATACTTTGGATTGCGCAATTGGGATTATGCGCTTATGAATACTTGGGTTGTCACCCTCACCGGATGTGGCGATGTAAGCCGGCAATCTGAGCCAATTTTCCAGGTATATTTTTAAAATTGTTGGATGAATATGCGAGGTTTGATAATCCGCCCTAGTTTTTGACGTTAAGTCACCAGCATATTTTGGATTGCGCCATTGAAATCATGCGCTTATAAATCATTGGATTGTTACCTTCACTGCATATGGTGATGTAAGCCGGCAATATAAGTCAATTCTACAGGTATGTTTCCCTGGTTATATAAATATGCGAGGTTTGATAACCCGCCCTGGCTTTTGACTTTAAGTCGCCGGTATGTTTAGGCTTGAATGGCCTTGCTTAGTCTTTTTAGTAATTACATAAGACTATATTGGGTTGTTACCCGCCTTGGCTTTTGACGATAAGTCGCCAGGGCATATGTTGTTTAAACTTTGTGCAGAACATGCAGAGCTATGGCTTACATAAATGATTAAGTTCAAGCCCATCATCAAAATTGATGTTTCAAATTGATGTTATCAGTTCTTGATTGCTAAAGGCTATATGCCACCGGGTTCCAAAAATCTCGGATTACAATGGATGCGTATTAAGTCGCCATCGGCTGAGAGCCGCCGGGTATTGAACTCCACATTTACTTATCAACATATAAGGTATTCAAATCTTTAATAGCCAAACTTGGCTGGATTTTCATTATAATATTGAATGATTGAGGTTTTCATACCGGGTTATATTATTCCAATCTTTAGTAGCCAACATGTCTAGATTTTTATTATGGTTATCAATAATCAGTATTATGATTGAGGTTTTCAAAGCTGCTTCAGAGCAATGGCTATTATTCCTTCATCCAAAAATACCAGCTCACAGCAGAGAGCATGGCCTAATATTGATATGCAAGAGTTTCAGCAATATTATCTGGACAATGGATATGATTTTATTTACAATGGAAGGAATAGTCCCGAGTCACTACAGGCACACGAACCGGCACTTGGGGGCTAATGCAAGGTCATTTTTAGCTTGCCTTATTGAAGACCCGACCCGTCACATTGTGATGAGCCAGCCCTTGGGGGCTACTAATTGCTCCTGTCAAAGGTAACCCGAAACCTGGGAGCTACATCATTTGGTGTTATTAATTACTACTCAAATCTACATGATCATATCTACAAAGTCCCTGCTCATTATTGCAGAATGACTCGGCCCTTGGGGGCTACACTGGTTGAAATTTTTATGAGCATAAGGCAATTACAAGTCCCATGTTGCTGTAAGCATGACAACCCAGTACTTGGGGGCTACATATGTGGAATATTCAGTTTATGACTAGTGACTGAGATGAACAACCCGGATTTCTTCAAGGTTGCGACATTTATATTGAAGCAAGCCTTAAGATGTTACTACGCTCCTTTATTAAGACTTGTGGGCTACAAGTGATGTGCATATAAGGGAGGTACATTTTCAAGCTTGATGTTAGCAACAATTATGACCCGGTGCCATCAATATTTACAAACCGACAATTTTGGCAATGATAAACCGGCAATCTCGACATCTTTAAGCCGAGTGAAAACCAGATGAGTATTTCAAGACCAATATTTTTGTCAAGCTAGAGCATTGGAAGCCGAGTCAAATGGGTTATTCTTTATAATATTTTTCTGCAAGAAGCCAATGCCAGCAAAATTGACTATGAAGTTGGTCTATTGACCCGGACTTTCCAAAAGGAGGAAATGAAAAAGGATGATCAAGTGCCGGCTCAGGATTTTTTAATCCATTGCACAACCTGTTGATACGTCTCCAATGTATCTATAATTTTTTATTGTTCCATGTGATACGTCTCCAACGTATCTACTTTTCCAAACACTTTTGCCCTTGTTTTGGACTCTAACTTGCATGATTTGAATGGAACTAACCCGAAATGACGTTGTTTTCAGCAGAATTGCCATGGTGTTATTTTTGTGCAGAAATAAAAGTTCTCGGAATGACCTGAAACTTCACGGAGAATATTTTTGGAATTAATAAAAAATACTGGTGAAAGAATCAAGGCTAGGGGGCCCACACCCTGTCCACGGGGTGGGGGGCGCGCCTACCCCCTGGGCGCGCCCCCTGCCTCGTGGGCCCCCTGGAGCTCCACCGACCTCAACTCCAACTCTATATATTCATGTTCAGGGAGAGAAAAAATCAGAGAGAAGGATTTATCGCATTTTACGATACGAAGCCGCCGCCAAGCCCTAATCTCTCTCGGGAGGGCTGATCTGGAGTCCGTTCAGTGCTTCGGAGAGGGGAATCCGCCGCCGTCATCATCATCAACCTTCCTCCATCACCAATTTCATGATGCTCACCGCCGTGCATGAGTAATTCCATCGTAGGCTTGCTGGACGGTGATGGGTTGGATGAGATTTACCTTGTAATCGAGTTAGTTTTGTTAGGGTTGATCCCTAGTATCCACTATGTAAGGATTATGTAATTATTAGCTAAGCTGAAAGAAAAATCTTTGAATGCTAGAATGAAATATGACCCTGCTTTTGCTACTTCACCTATCAGTGTTACTGATAAGGATTATGATTTCTCTGTTGATCCTGAGATAATTACTTTGGTTGAATCTGATCCTTTTTATGGCCATGAATCTAAAACTGTTGTGGCACATTTTACTAAATTAAATGATATAGCCACCCTGTTCACTAATGATGAGAAAACTCGCTACTACTATATCCTTAAGTTATTTCCGTTCTCATTAAAGGGTGACTCTAAAACATGGTTTAATTCTCTTGATCCTGGTTGTGTGCGTAGTCCCCAGGATATGATTTATTACTTCTCTGCTAAATATTTCCCCGCTCATAAGAAACAAGCTGCTTTAAGGGAAATACATAATTTTGTGCAAATTGAAGAAGAGAGTCTCCCACAAGCTTGGGGGAGGCTTCTCCAATTACTTAATGCTTTGCCTGATCATCCTCTCAAGAAAAATGAAATACTTGATATCTTTTATAATGGACTAACCGATGCTTCCAGAGACCACCTGGATAGTTGTGTTGGTTGTGTTTTCAGGGAAAGAACAGTTGATCAAGATGAATTGTTATTGAATAATATGTTGACTAATGAAAATAATTGGACACTTCCTGAACAAACTCCTAAGCCAACTCCGAAGAAAAGGGGTATTCTATTTCTCAGTCCTGAAGATATGCAAGAGGCAAAGAAATCTATGAAACAAAAGGGTATTAAAGCTGATGATGTTAAGAATCTACCTACTATTAAAGAAATACATGGTCTTAATTTGCCGCTTGTTGAAGAAATACATGGTCTTGATAACCCGACACAGGTAGTAAAGGTAAATTCTCTCTATAGATTTGATGAGGGTGATATTCGTCGTTATAAGTCTGCTAGCCAATGCTTAGATGAGTTTGATAATTTTATTGTTAAACAAGAAAACTTCAATGCGTATGTTGGTAGACAATTGAAACGTAATGCTTATATGATTGAACACTTGAGTGATTATATGTCTAGAGTTAAAGGTGAACTTAAACTCATTAGTAAACATGCTTCTATGGTTACCACTCAAGTAGAACAAGTACTTAAAGCTCAAAATGATTTACTCAATGAATTAAATAATAAGAAGAATGATAATGCTGTTAGAGTTATGACCAGAGGGGGTAAAATGACTCAGGAACCTTTGTATCCTGAGGGCCACCCTAAGAGAATCGAGCAAGATTCTCAGAGAACTAATGTTGACGCACCTAGTCCTTCTAAAAGGAAGAAAAAGAAAAATGATAGGACTTTACATGCTTCTAGTGAACCTGTTGCTGACACACCTGAGAATCCCAATGATATTTCTATTTCTGATGCTGAAACACAATCTGGTGATGAACATGAGCCTAGTGATAATGTTAATGATGATGTTCATGTTGATGCTCAACCTAGTAATAACAATGATGTAGAGATTGAACCTGTTGTTGATCTTGATAACCCACATTCAAAGAATCAACGTTATGATAAGAAAGACTTTGTTGCTAGGAAGCACGGTAAAGAAAGAGAACCATGGGTTTAGAAACCCATGCCCTTTCCTCCCAAACCATCCAAGAAAAAGGATGATGAGGATTTTGAGTGCTTTGCTGAAATTATTAGACCTATCTTTTTGCGTATGCGTTTTACTGATATGCTTAAAATGAATCCTTATGCTAAGTATATGAAGGATATTGTTACAAATAAAAGAAAGATACCGGAAGCTGGAATTTCCACCATGATTGCCAATTATACTTTTAAAGGTGGAATACCTAAGAAAATTTGAGATCCAGGAGTACCAACTATACCATGCTCCATTAAAAGAAACTATGTTAGAACTGCTTTATGTGATCTTGGAGCCGGTGTTAGTGTTATGCCTCTCTCTTTTTATCGTAGACTTGATTTGAATAAGTTGACACCTATTGAAATATCTTTGCAAATGGCTGATAAATCAACTGCTATACCTGTCGGTATTTGTGAGGTTGTGCCTGTTGTGGTTGCAAACGTTACTATTTTAACGGACTTTGTTATTCTTGATATTCCCGAGGACGATAGTATGTCGATTATCCTTGGTAGACCCTTTTTGAATAATGCAGGGGCTGTTATTGATTGCAACAAAGGCAATGTCACTTTTCATGTTAATGGTAATGAGCATACGGTACACTTTCCGAGGAAACAACCTCAAGTCCACAGTATAAACCCTATTGGAAAAATTCCATCGATTGTTATTGGAGGTTTTGAATTTCCTCTTCCTACTGTCAAGAAGAAATATGATATTCTTATTATTGGGGATGTGCATATCCCCGTTGAGGTAACCTAGTGTTATTCGAAATTTCTTCAGTACCGTGTTATTCGAAATGAGTTCGTTAACAAGACTTGATCATCCTTGTTAGTGGATTCCTTTTGATGAGCATGAGATGGATGAAGTTAGAAAGCACAACCTTCTGTACCTTCGTTTTACTTTCTGTTATTTAGATTAAATAAAGCAAAAATTGTATTTTCTGTCTGTTTTCTAAATTTTCCGTGCAATAAAAAATACCCCAAAAATAAAAGTTCTCCAAATGCCCTGAAAATGAAATATGATTTTTTTTAGAATATTTGAGAATATCTGGCACTGAGAACACATCAGGGGGAGCAAGCACCTAGCCACGAGGGTCCAGGGCGCGCCCACCGCCTGGGTGCGCCCCTGCCTCGTGGGCCCCTGGTGGCCCCCTTCCACTTATTCCAGCCACCACACACTCCTTCTACCTCCCAAAAAAATCACCAACCAGCTCAAGCACGAGTTCTAGCTCATCTTGCTGCGATTTTTGATCTCCTTGCTCAAAGCTCCACTCACAAAACTGCTTTGGGGGATTCTTCTTCGGTATGTGACTCCTCCAATGGTCCAATTAGTTTTTGATCTAGTGCTTTATTCATTGCAATTTTTTGCTGCCTAGGTGACCCTGTTCTTGAGCTTGCATGTCAAATTTATATGGTCCCAAGTAGTTCTAATGCATGATATAGTCTCTAGGCACTTGTGGGAGTAGTTTTTGTCGGTATCAAAATCGGCGGATCTCGGGTAGGGGGTCCCGAACTGTGCGTCTAAGGTCGATGGTAACAGGAGACAGGGGACACGATGTTTACCCAGGTTCGGGCCCTCTCTATGGAGGTAATACCCTGCTTCCTGGTTGATTGATCTTGATGAATATGAGTATTACAAGAGTTGATCTGCCACGAGATCGTAATGGCTAAACCCTAGAAGTCTAGCCTGTATGACTATGATAATGAGTATATCCTCTCCGGACTAAGTCCTCCGGTTTATATAGACACCGGGAGGATCTAGGGTTACACAAGGTCGGTTACAAAGAAGGGAATCTACATATTTGGCCGCCAAGCTTGCCTTCCACGCCAAGGAGAGTCCCATCCGGACACGGGTGCAGTCTTCGGTCTTCGTATCTTCACAGCCCATCACTCCGGCCCATGGCTAACAGGCCGGACGGCCGAGGACCTCTTAGTCCAGGACTCCCTCAGTAACCCCTGAACCTGGCTTCAATGACAAGGTATCCGGCGTGTAGATCTGTCTTCGGCATTGCAAGGCGGGTTCCTCCTTCTGAACTCCAAAATAGTCTTCGGACGTATCGAAGTGTCCGGACCTGTAACGCACACACCACACACAACCGCAGAGAGAATATAATATTCCACGAGTCCAATCCGCTAACAACTTTTTGTAACATGACATCACGTCTGCCCGGTCATAATTTCGAACTGTTTTTCGTCCGCCACTCCACTTTTTGAGACGTGGCAGCCATTGGCACGTCTTGTCAAAGCAGAGATCGTGTCCCCTTATCGCGGGATTTTCATCAATTCGGGCGTGGGTAACCCAACCATGCGTGTTTACACAGCCCTTGGGAGGCGTTCGATATTCACTTCCTTTATAAGGGGATAAGGATTCCCCCTTCTTCTCCCACGCCTTCTATCTTCCTCCGCCCTCCCACTCTTGAGTTCTAGCACCCAAGTTCTCATCTTCTTCCCACTCAAGCCAGCTCTCAACCATGTCCGGACCCGGAGGCCAAGGCAAGTAGATGGCCTCCTCCATCAAGGAGAAGGACATTACTGAGCTTCTTGTAGCCAGGTACTTGGCGAAGGAAATCGCCCACCGCCTTCCGGCCTAGGGACAAGTCGCCCCCACACTAAATCCCAACGAGAGGGTGGTATTCATCCCTCATTTCTTCCGCGGGCTAGGGTTCCCACTCCACCCTTTCGTCCGCGGGCTGATGTACTATTACGGGATTGACTTCCATGATCTATCCCCGAACTCCTTCCTCAAAATTTCGGCGTTCATCGTCGTGTGTGAGGCCTTCCTACGTATCCAACCCCACTTCAAGTCTTCAACGTGAAGCCGAAGGTGGTGGATGGCCAGCACGCGGAGTGCGGAGGCACCATGGTGACTAAGCTGTCCAATGTCTCCTGGCCGAAAGGAACTTTCGTGGAGACTGTCAAGGAGTGGCAGAAAGAATGGTTCTATATTACAGAATCCCGTGGCACCAACTGGGCCGCAGCTGCTAAATTCAACCCCAGTGCTCTAATGCGGCTCACCTCCTGGGTCGAGAAGAGCCCGAACTGGTGTTCGCCAGACGAGCTGACAGCGCTGCAGACGCGCGTCCAGAGCAATGTGGACAAGAATGTCAAACTTGTCGATGTAATCCAGGTGATGCTAGTTCGTCGGATTCTTCCGTGCCAAAGCCGAAGCCTCCCACTATGAAAGTTCAATCCGAAGAAGCACCATACCCTAACGAGGCTCTTCGAGACTTCTCACAAAGATGCCTGGAGGTTGCTCTTCAAGGGCAACGAGATACCACCAGCCAAGGATTCGGATCGTGGGCATGATGTCAACCACCCTGCCAGCGAGGTATGTTATTTTTACCGCATCCCCTACTTGCTCGGTTCAAGGATGATGCCTAAGCTTTTATCGTCATCGTTTCTTCAGGACTGGATGGAGAGGGCGAAGTGGATCCAATGTCCGGCTCCGCTGCCTGAAGAACCAGTCATCCCGCGTTTAGTGAAGATGCTGGTGCCAGCGCCCTACAAGGCGTCGGAGAAGAAGGCCACAGGGAAGGCCAAGGGGGGCCGGAGTGGCCCCCGCCGCAAGGGCGCTTCGGACGCGACGTCCGAAGACAAGACTCATTCCTCCGCTGCCGAAGACAACGACAATGAGGAGGAGGAGGAAAACAACCCTTCCCCTGATGAGGGGAAGAAGAAGAGGGCGGCCTCCACCATTCTGGAGGTGGAGGCGCCCAAGAAGGGGAAAGGCCCACTCGTGGGCAGCTCCGCATGGGACATCGAAAGCAGTCCGGAGCAACACCCCCGCACTAAGCTGCGGGCCGCATCATAAGTGCTAGGACTTATACCCGCCCATAAAGTTTATCATCCTCATTGTATTGATATGATTGGTTATGTTATTGCAGTCCGGCCCACAATAGCTCCCCGCGATCCTCATCAGGAGGTTCGCTGAATTCCACGGCGATGGCCAGCGAGTCACCGCTGGCCGCTCACTCCCCCAAGGCCAAGGACGACGCGGAGGTGCTGTCCTGAAGGACCGTTCCAGGCCGGGGAGAGGCTCGGGAGGCGCCAGAAGGCGAAACCCGCATCGCCGGACACCAGGGGGAGTCAATCCCCATGAGGACTGGTGGGGAGGGCCGTATTAAGTTCAGCCCTCAGCCGGACTCGAGTCCGGAGACCGATGCGGCTCCGAAATCCGGCACGCAACCTCCTTCGAAAGAAGGGGGATGCCTATTCCGCCGGTGACCCCTGTCCAACTAGGGGCACCGGATATTCTGCTGGAAGCTCTGCGAGGCACTTCCATTGTGGATGAGCACCGTGCCCTTATGGGCACGGTAATTGAAAAGGTCCAGTCCGCCATGAGCGGACTAACCGAAGCCTGCAGCAGCCCGCTGACAGGTTTTGAGGTAAGCGACGCAAAAAAGAGAAAATCCCAATATAGACAGTAGCCCCTGAGACACTGTCCGGTGTTCGGAAAGAAAAAGGCGGACAAAGGATCAATCTCCTGTTGCAGGAAACTAACTAAATTTTTCTGAAATGTATGTACAGGCGTCGCTGTTGGCCGCAGCCTCGCATGCTGCCGAAGTCTCCGGACTAAAGCGGAGACTGGCGGAGGCCGAGGAGGAGCTTGGCCAGGTGAAGAGGCAGCTCCAGGAAAAACAAGGTATGTAATAACCTGTTATGTATTCGGAAAAATGTAAAATGACATGCATTGACCGAAATGCCATGATGTGTACAGAGGGGACGACCGAGGTCGAGGCCCTAAAAAAGGCCCTGGCCGAAGCCGAAGGGAAGGCTGTCAAGGAGCAAGCCGCTCGAAAGAAGCTCAAGGCCCGGGTTAACGAGGTCCAACAGGAGCTCCAAGACACGGTGAAGAAGTACGAGAGCTTGGAGCGCCATGCGTCGGTTCAAGAGAACGAACTCGCCAAGGCTCGTCGGAATGCGGAGATGGCCCAGATTGAAGCCCAGGGCGCCCTCCAGGAGATTCAGGAGGCCAAGAAGATCGCGGCGGGTAAGGCATTCAGTATGCAAAGCAAAAACGTGAAGAGAAAATATCTTTTACTAACCCGGATTCGGAGTTCTCCAGGGGCCTTTGCTGATTTGCCACGCAGTGTGGCCGACGCCGCGGAGTTCTTTCGAGCCGAAGAAGGAAGCTCCACGGAGAAGCTGTTCTGGTTGCAGTATCTTGCACCAGAACATCCGGTGCCCTTCGGCGACCAGCTAAAACAGCTGGTCGAGCTGCATAGGGTGGCCGAACTGGCCATGAAGGATTTAATAATTTGGTTACGGCCAGCCGAAGCTATACCCGGCAGTTACTTCGGCCTCGTGAAGCGACCGGTGGATGCCTGTCCTTGGCTGGACATTGTCAAGCGGTCCGTCTGCATCGAGGGTGCATGTCTGGCCTTCTCCTACTGCAAGGGCTGGTGGGTGAAGCTGGACGCTGTCAAATTAGCGACCGAGGGGCCGCCGGAGGGCAAGGAGCACCGCACACCCGAGCGATACTTCAGCGATGCCTTGGAGGGGTCCCGTATTGTTGCGGATCATTGTGCGAAAGACACTATCTTTGAATGAATGTATTCGAGCTCCCCCTACTTTGTATGATAAAACAAAGTGATTGTGCAATATAATGATTGTTATGTTTTTAAATTTTTACTTCCTGTGCGGCCGTGTTGTATGAAATCTGAGGGTTAACCAGTCGTGGGCTTCTGCCCCCACGTAGGTAGTACGGGGGTGTTCGGGATGGAATCTAAAAAATCTTGATCCAATTAGATGGTCCTTGAAGGAATTGTTTAGCGCAACGAACCAGGCAACCAGACTATGCGGCTATAACGCCCTCACTTAGCCATAGGAGTTCGACAATAAAAACATGGGCGCAGCCCCTAATATCCGAACTAGAGTGCTATAAGCGTCTGATCGATAAGTACCAATCCTTCGCGTAATGCGGAAGAAATCTCCAATGATTTGCATCCTCCGAACAGCTGACCGGCTCTCGCAGCATCATGACAGTCAGTTTTCGGCTTTCTCTACTGAGGTGCTCCTTTGGATAAACCAAGGCACAATCGCAGTAGTTCTCCCTTTACTACCTTAGCCGATATAGCGGAACATAAGGTAGCAAGCACAGGAGCCGGGCAACCCAACTATTGACCAGAGACATGATTCGGAGCCAATGCATATAATGCTAAATTCGGGGTGCCGAACTATACTTATAAAAAGTGTTCGGACTTTTTGTTGCCGTTAGTGTGGGGTGCTGAGTAGCCCCTGGCAAACATGAAACGCACCAAAGTGTACGAGTGCTATCTGATAAGGTTACCCATGGGAAGGAAAAAACAAAGGGAAACAGACAGGGTGCAAAAATAATAAGCTATGGCCCTGAAGTTCGGGCCACGAACTGTTTCCATTGTAATTTGATTAATACGTCGAGGCGCATTTGATACAAGTAGTGCAATAAGCAATAGGCTATTTAACATGCCAAAACCAAGGGAGAGCTGCACGTGGGTCCTGGAAGACAGGTAGACTTATCGTTAACGGGATCACCTAGAAAGTCCCCCATGTGTGTGCGTTTGTCGCCGCCTTGGTGTGTTTATCCTTCAAGAGGGCCGATGACCCGACCGCCAGATGGGTCCTGTAGAATTGAGACCTGAAGAGGAAACAAGTTAAAAGTGAAAGGATGTGTGTATCTGATGTCGGTTAAGCCGTACTATGGATTACAAGCTGACTATGCCTCCGTCGATGCCCATGGGATTTTGAGCACGTAGTTATGTACGCGCGGCACGAATGCCACCACTTGATCGAGACTAGGACGGAGGCCAGATTGCTAGTCGAGCTCCTGACGAGCCGAGCTGTCCTGCTGCAGGGTAGTTCGGACCCTCTTAATGGTGTCCGTGGGCTCGGCGACCGAATTAAGGTTCTGCTTGAGAAGGCCGCTATGTACTTCTACTGCTAAGGTAGCCGTGTGCTCTTCTGTACGGAGGGAGCGTTCCGTATTTCCATTGACTGTTATGACGCTGCATGGACCAGGCATCTTGAGCTTGAGATAAGCATAGTGTGGTACTGCATTAAATCGGGCAAATGCAGTTCATCCGAGCAGTGCGTGATAGCCGCTGCGGAAGGGGATGATGTCGAAGATTAACTCCTCACTTCGGAAGTTGTCCGGAGACCCGAAGACGACTTCTAGCGTGATTGAGCCCATACAGCGGGCCTCGACACCTGGTATGACTCCTTTGAAGGTAGTCTTTGTGGGCTTGATCCATGATGGATTGATGCTCATTTTTCACACTGTATCCTGATAGAGCAGGTTGAGGCTGCTACCTCCGTCCATAAGGACGTGTATCAGGTGAAATCCGTCAATGATTGGGTCCAGGACTAGTGCGGCTGAACCACCATGACGGATACTAGTCGGGTGATCCCGACGATCAAAGGTGATCGGGAATGACGACCATGGATTGAATTTTGGGGCGACTGGCTCTATCGCATAGACGTCCCTTAATGCGCGTTTGCGCTCCCTTTTGGGGATGTGAGTAACATATATCATGTTCACTATTTTCACTTGAGGGGGAAACTTCTTCTGTCCCCCTGTGTTCGGTTGCCGGGGCTCCTCGTCGTCGTCCTCACTTTGTGATCCCTTTTCCCTGTTCTCGGCGTTTAATTTGCCAGCCTGTTTAAAAACCCAACAATCTCTGTTGGTATGATTGGCTGGTTTGTCTAGGGTGCCATGTATCTGGCACGAGCGATCGAGTATGTGGTCCAGGCTAGATGGTCCCTGATTGTTTCTCTTGTACGGTTTCTTCCGCTGGCTAGACTTGGAGCCGCTGAATCCGGCGTTGACTGTAGTGTTGTCGGTATTATCACTATTGCTTCGGCGTTTGTTGTCGGTATTATCACTATTGCTTCGGCGTTTGTGTATATTACATCCAATCTATACCACAAAAATACCAAAAATATTTATCTTATTATCTTTATCAGATCTCACTTTTGCAAGTGGCCGTGAAGGGATTGACAACCCCTTTATCGCGTTGGTTGCAAGGTTCTTGATTGTTTGTGCAGGTACTAGGCGATTTGCGTGTAGTCTCCTACTGGATTGATACCTTGGTTCTCAAAAACTGAGGGAAATACTTACGCTACTTTGCTGCATCACCCTTTCCTCTTCAAGGGAAAACCAACGCATGCTCAAGAGGTAGCACCTGTCAAATTTTTTCTTGAGTTTATTTTGCAGGATCAATTTAACATGGATAAATCCAAATTAAACTGGGGGCTAATGTCGGGGATATACCGCGTGCTATGACCCGGCCAGAGATATGACCTGGCTGGGACTTGGTGTTTCTTTGGTAAACCGCCCGAAGAGTGGCAACTCACTGATGACCCGGCCGGGCCTGATGACTCATTGGTGACCCGGCAGGTGTTTCAGATGGATGACAAGGCCCAAGGCCCAGAAGGCCGGCTCATGTTATGGTGGGTCGGCTTAAGAGGAAAGGCATGAGGAATATTTCCCTTACAAGGAATCAAGACCCAGACTTGTATCTGGCTTGTATTAGAAGATAGACTAGTCCTAATCCTATTGGGACTCCACATGTAACCCGCCCCTCCAACTTATATAAGGAGGGGTAGGGCACCCCAAGAAGGGGGGAGAAATAATCTGAAGGGCTAGATACAACTAGAGGAGAGCCGGCTTATACAACAACTCCCTCATGAGCATATTGAATAAGACGTAGCCACAAACAGCATGTAGGGTTATTACTGGATAATGTTTCCCGGGGCCCGAAGCTGTCTAAATCTTGTCTCTTGTGCTAATCCACTTCGACGATCTACACACATCTCTCGTCCCGATCAACCCCTCTCAAGCTACTACCTAGTTGTGTTGGCCTCACCACAAGTCCTCACACTAGGACATATGCCGTGACAAATCCATGACATCTGGGCCCTCTCGGTAATACAACATCTTAAAGAGCTTGCAAGCAATGTGACTAATGAGTTAGTCACGGGATCTTGTATTACATAACGAGTAAAGAGATTTGTCGGTAACGAGACTGAACTAGGTATGGAGATACCGATGATCGAATCTCGGGCAAGTAACAAATCGCCAGACAAAGGGAATTGCATACGAGATTAACCAAATCCTTCACATCGTGGTTCAACCGATAAAAGATCTTCGTGGAATATGTAGGAATCAATATGGGCATCCAGGTCCCGCTATTGGTTATTGACCAGAGAGGTGTCTCGGTAATGACTACATGATTCCCGAACCCGCAGGGTCGCACGTTTAACGTTCATTGACGCTAGAGTAGTATTGGGATATTTGATGATTGGTAACTGTCGTGGAATTGTCACGGCAGATGTCCTCGAGCTAGGACTTAGTCGTGGAGCCATCGCAGCTAGGAAGCTTGAAGGGGTTAATGCGGGACAAGGAACACGAGGGTTTATACTGGTTCGGCCCCTTACGGTGAAGGTAAAAGCCTACGTCCAGTTTGAGGTGGTATTGATTAGGGTTACGATCACCAGGGAGCTAAACTGTTATGCCCGGCTCTCGATGAGATTGTTCTCTGCCTTAAACCGCTGCCGGGTCGTCCCTTTATATAGGGAGGCTGACGTCCTGCAGCTCTCAGAGTCCCGGCCGGCTCATAAGAGTGTCCGGCTCGGACTCTCAACTATTCTTGCCTTACACTACAAGTTCTACCAAAACAGTGATTGCAACTACGGGCTTTAAGCCATATCCGGGTCTTAAGCCCATCTTTGGCCCACCGTCTTCAAACTTGGCACCAGGCTTCTGGCAATGGCCATATGAGTAACCCGGCCCCTCCTGTCGGGTGACTCTGAGGTCTATATCCTCAACATTAGGCCCCAGATTGATTTGAGCCGGCTCATGTTAATCTTCCATTCCTTCGACAGGAAACCTCCGGCTTACAATTATGTGAAGGCCATAACCCGGCGTGACGTCATCCTCTGGACTCCGGATAATCCGCCGTGACGTCATCTTCCATTAAGCCCGTTTTTTACTCCACCAGATTCGCAACGGATCTTTTTCTTTACTGCCATCCCGAAAATCGAGGCGTTCGTGGGGAGATAACCACGCCGTGGTCTCCTTGATTCTCGCGCCCACTTATGAGCTCGCCTTATAAATAGGCCGGCCCGACGGGCTCTCAGCCACTTCTCTCTCCTTCATCTTCTTCCTCGCGCCACTGCTCCCCTGCCCGAGCTCTGCTACTGCCGCCGCCGTCGCGCCCCCAGTCTTCGTCAACCTTGGCCGCTGCATCACCCTGACTCGGTCCAGACAAACGGCGGCAACCTCCGCTCCTCTTCAGCTCCGGTGAGTCCTCGCTACTCCATAGGGCAGATCCGCACTAGGGCTCGAGTAGTTCGTCCGTGTTCTTCGTAGTTCATCACGGGCCTCAGTAGATTTGATTTTTACTGCCTCCTTTTGATCTTAGACTTGCATAGAACCATTGCGGTGACTGTTTAGCACCCATTTTACATGCAAGCAGCTCTCTTTTTACTGCATAAGAACCTTGTTCGAGCCCAAGAACTTCTCCAGCGTCTGTTTCTAGGTCTAGAAACTTTTCATTTGCCCGACTGTTTTGATCCAAAAATTTTACTGCGATGTGTGAAACCTGTTTTACTACACTTAGTAAAAATTGCAATCATTGAATCTCGGCGGTTTACAGTTCCGGTTTAAAGAAACCACGCGCCGTAGAACCTTCCGGCTTAAAGAAAACCATGCGCCATAAAATTTCCGGCTTAGCTGTGATAAAGCCTGTAGACAATCAAATTACTCTCAATCCCTCGGCGGCTTAAATAGCCCGATGCACTTAAATGTATACCATTAGTCCCCTTCATAAGCCGCCACCTTGACATTGAACCGTAGATTTCTTCCAGCTCATAATTAACCCGGACGTTTTTCCTTTTATCATAGACTGCCGACTTTCACCATGCCTCCCAAAGCGCCCAAAGCCTCCATTACTTGCAACTGGATGAGGTCCAATGTCACCAATGAGACCCTAGCGGATTTTGTTAAGTCTGGATATCTGCCCAAGAAGGACGTCATGTCCTACCGTGCCCCTGACCCGTCAGAAGAGAGACCACAGCCAAAGGACGGGGAGGTAGTGATTTTTGCGGATCATATGAGCCGGGGCTTCGCACCGCCCGGCTCAAAGTTTTTCAGAGACGTTCTAAATTTCTTTGATCTGCGGCCTCAGGACATAGGACCCAACTCGGTGTCCAATATCTGCAACTTCCAAGTGTTCTGCGAGGTTTACCTTGGAGAAGAACCTAGTCTGCTGCTCTTCAGAGAGCTTTTTTACTTGAACCGTCAGAATGAGTGCGCCAATGGGCCAAGTCTAGAGCTAGGTGGCATCTCCATTCAGCGGCGAAGGGACTGCCTTTTCCCTTACGCAGAGCCACCCAGCCACCCCAAGGACTGGAATCTGACGTGGTTTTACTGCCAAGACACGTCACCGGCTGATGAAAGTCCGTTGCCCGGCTTTCGCCCCTCACGCCTGGAGCCGACTCACCCATTGTCAGACAAGCTGACTCAAGCGGAGCGCCAACCTCTGCTCCCCACTATTAACAAGATCAAGGCTCTCCTGGGCAATGGTCTGAATGGAATTGATCTGGTCCGGGTCTGGATCTCGTGGCGGGTGATCCCATTGAGCCGCCGCCCCGGCTTAATGTGTGAGTACACGGGCCGAAAGGATGACCCTCAGAGACACAGCCGCAACGATCTTCCTGAAGATGTTGTAGAGGAGATGACCAAGGCTCTGTTAAACGAGAGCCTGGCAGACTGCGGAAGGACCGGGTTAGCCCCCTTCTGCAAGACCAACCCAGCCCCAGCGGTAAGCCGCCAATCTGAACATCTTGTCTTCTTCTGTTGATAACTTTCATCTGAATCGTTGTAAGAAATCATCATTGTATTTTTCAGGCTGATGACAAGTTCTGGCGGGTCAAATATGACCACGAAGCGGCCAAGAAGGCCAGAAAAGCGAAGAAAGCCGCCAAGAAAACCGCTCCCCGCAAGAAGGGGAGTAGGCCAACTGCTTCGGAGCTGATGCAATTAAGCGACACCTCCGAGTCAGAGGTAACCCCTGAACCTGTAAGTTCTTTGTTGCGTTTATTGTTTATCTCTTATCCGCCTTACCAACACTTGTTCATCACCAGGATGACACCGGAGCCAGTAACCCGGTGGTTGAAGAGGTAATGTCACTTTCCTCCGACTCGGAGCCCTTGCCAAGGCTGAAAGTCCGAAGGGTAACCCGGAAAGTAAGCTTTTCACATCCTTTAGCTTATCAAGATCCTCAATTTATTTTGAAGCGACAGGTTCATGAGAGCCGGCGTCACACCCGGACCAACAAGGACACCGACCTCTCAGCCGGGTTACCCGACGCATCGAGGAAGCGCCGAACTGAGGTTATTTCCCACTTGTACCCTTTTCATCCGTTGGCGGGTGTTATCCGTCAGCCACTCAATTCTTCTGACTCCAATTATCAGGAGACCTCCCCCTCTTCCGGTGAATCTATGCAGTCAAGTCTGCCGGCTTTCAAGACCATGCCCGGGTAATGATAACCATCTCATGTTGTACTTTTGCCTTCACTTGCCCTATTGTGTTTAATCTTTTTGTCCTTTCAGTGCCCAGGCCAAGATCACCAAGAGGGCGAAGAAGTCCAAGCCGGTTGATGAGCCGGACTTGCCTGAGCCAGAGGCAGCCGCTCAAGAGCCGCTGGCCGCCTCTGCACTTGAGGCCGCTGCCCCAACTACCAAGGCCACTACAGAAGCTTCTGTTAACCCGGAGGCCTCCAGCTCGGCTCCACCAGCAGACGACCCGGACGTGGTAATCACCCGGACGGAGTTCGTTGAGCCAGGGAGACCTACCGTGCTGGCCAAGTGCTCCGCCAAAGGGGAGCTGCTAGAGTCGCGCCGGGTTAACCTGGACCTCACCGACTACTCCAATTTGAACATTGGAGAGATCGTCTCCGGCTTCGTCAGCCAAGTGCACAAGAGTCGGGACGCAGAGATTGCTATGGTGACCCAGATCCAGCAAAAATCTGAGGTAACATCCTTTTGTCCTCTTATTTACTGCTTAGTTACCTGTACCATGCTAGCCCCCAAGTCGACGACTTATGATTGAGTATGTTGTAGACTTAGGTTCCGGCTTATTCCATTGAACCGGCAATGTGTAGACAGAAACGTTCAATATGCATTAGCCCCCAAGTGCCAAGTGTCTTTGCTTGGAAAACACTTGGGACTTTACGTTTGCATAGTAATTGTTCATGCCCTAACCCGGAAATCTATACAGGCTGCTGGCAAGAAGCTTGAGGCTGACCTTGCCGATCTCAAGAACCGGCTGAAGATGCAAGAGATGGAGACCCGGAAAGCAAACTCCAATTTTGTATCCAGCATCGCCGCACAAGAGAAACTGAAGACAGAGTTTGACGCTGAGCGGAAGGCGTGGGCCGAAGAAAAGGCCGCGTTGGTGAACCGGGCCGAACAGGCGGAGAAGGCTCTCTCCGAGAAGACCACAGAGCTCTCCGTCCTAAAGCGCCAAGTGTCCCAGATGGTGGCCGCCATCTTCGGTAAGTCGCCTCACCGGCGTTCATCAAGTTTAGAATTTTTATACCTCATAATTCATTCTTGTCGGCGGCTTATCTGATTCTGTTAAATAGGTCCCAGAAGTGCCAACCTCAACCAGAGCGTGGTAACCAAGCTGAAGGCCGTGTATACCCTGGTGGAGCAGCTCTACACCGGGTCACAACGTGCCTTGGCTGTGGTGGCCCTCTCCAACGAGGTGCCGACTCACCTGGCGGAAGTCCTTCGCCGTCTCGCCGTTCTGCCTCAGCGGATCCAAGAGCTGCGACGGGCCTCTGCAAGAGCCGGAGCAATCGCTGCGCTGAGCTGGGCCAAGGCGTTCTTGCCAGAGTTAGACCCGGCGGACATCGCCCTCGGCTACCCAAGTCTGAAGGAAGACGGCACCGCCTTTGATCAGAAGGACTTCGCAGCTTGCGTGAAGACTGTACGCCCGGTGGCTACTCTTATTGGCAACGATATAGATCTGACCAAGTACCAGCCGGGTTACAATGCGGAGAATCAGAGGATCCCGACCCCTCGCTATGAAGCCCTCAACTTGATCCCGCTGGCTCGTCAGCACACTTTCGCCCTGGAGATTGACCCGGTCGGGTTAATTGACGAGGAAGCCCAATTCGAAGCTCTCAGCGGCATCGACTGGAAGTCATCAACTTTCCAGGTCTTGGGATCAGCCGGAGGAGAAGATAGGAACGAGCCGGAGACTTCAACTCAGCAAGCGTCGTAACTCGGCTGGCGGTTTACCAAACAATGCCTCACCCTTGTGGACTCAACGAGTCTTGTAATAGAGTAGGACCAACACTTTATTTTTGCCGTGTCATCGTGCACGCCTTGAATGCTTGAAGTTTTATCGAAGTTATCTCTTTTATATTTCTCCGGGTCATTCTTTCCCCTTAGTCGCAAATAATTGCCTTTAACTATCCTGCATAAAAAGACGGATCACAAGTCTCCAGGCGGCTTACCACCCTGAGAATCATATGTTTCAGATATATAACCCGGAATATGAATCAAAAAAGACTGGTTCTCAGGTATGTCCTTAATACAGCCGTAATAACACAATTAGCGGTCTGCAAACATACTTCCGGTTTAGATAACCCGGATAATAAGGTTGATACCTTAATGCCAATTTACTTGTCTTAACGACACGCATTGTATTCAACTATCACTGTAACTCAAAGTTAAGCCGGCAAAGTGAGACCCGGTCGTACACACTTGGAAATAATCAGACGGAACTTGCCAGAAAACAGAGGATCTTAGGGGCTTCCGGTTCGGATACGACCAGAGACCCGGCCCAAAGGGGTTATGCTAGGATTCGAATACGATCATATAGCCCCCAGTGGGTGTGGCGATGCCAATCAAGAGGGTATCGACAGCTATGTTCTCTTTGGTTCGAATACGACCCATGTTTGAACAGGAAGCCCCCAAATGACTTTAAGAATTGTTTAACGACACTGATTCGGATACGATCCATGTCGGTTCTCAAAGGGGTTAAACTAAGATTCAAATATGATCAAAGAAAACTCCTCAATGAGCTCGGCACTTTGCCAATCAAATGGGTATCGACAGCTATGTTCTCTTTGGTTCGAATACGACCTATGTTTGAACAGGAAGCCCCCAAGTGACCTTATCGTCTACGGCTAGATCCGAATATGATCATAAGCCGGATCCTTCTTCAAGTTATCATGTAACCTGGCAATGAAAACAACATGTGCACATTTGGAGGAGAAAAAAGGACAGAGGTCCTGCTTTATTGCTTATCATAATATATACATGGCTTAGAAAAGTATGTACATCATGAGAGCCGGTGGCTCAAGTGTAGTAAGGCCGAAGCTGAGCTATGTTCCACGGCCGTCGGGTCTCTTCCTCCGACTTACGTGAATCTTTGTGCTCCCGAATGTCAATGAGGTAATATGACCCGTTGTGCAAATTCTTGCTGACCACAAAGGGCCCTTCCCAAGGCGGGGATAGCTTGTGTGCATCTGTTTGATCCTGGATGAGCCGGAGCACAAGATCACCTTCCTGGAAGACCCGGGATTTAACCCGGCGGCTATGATAACGGCCCAGGTCTTGTTGGTAAATTGCTGAACGGGCTGCTGCCACATCACGCTGTTCGTCCAACAAGTTAAGAGCATCTTGGCGCGCCTGTTCGTTATCCGTCTCAACATAAGCCGCCACTCGAGGTGAGTCATGACGGATGTCACTGGGGAGGACTGCTTCTGCCCCATAAACCATGAAGAAAGGCGTAAAGCCTGTAGACCTGTTAGGAGTAGTGTTGATGCTCCATAACACGGAAGGCAACTCCTCCACCCAACAACCCGGCGTCCGTTGCAAAGGGACCAAAAGCCGGGGCTTGATGCCCTTCAGAATCTCCTGATTAGCCCTCTCAGCTTGACCATTGGATTGAGGATGAGCCACTGAGGAAACATCAAGTCGGATATGCTCTCGTTGACAAAACTCTTCCATGGCGCCTTTGGGGAGATTGGTGCCATTGTCAGTGATAATGCTGTGCGGAAAACCAAAGCGAAAGATCACCTTTTTCATAAACTGAACCGCCGTGGCTGCATCACACTTGCTAACTGGCTCCGCTTCAACCCACTTGGTAAACTTGTCAACTGCCACCAAAAGGTGGGTCTTCTTATCCTTGGATCTTTTGAAAGGCCCAACCATATCAAGCCCCCAGACCGCAAAGGGCCAAGTAATTGGGATCATCCTCAGCTCTTGAGCCGGTATATGAGCCCGTCGCGAGAACCTTTGGCAACCATCACACTTACTGACCAAGTCCTCTGCATCAGCGTGAGCCGTCAACCAATAAAAACCATGACGAAAAGCCTTGGCCACAAGGGACTTTGAGCCGGCATGATGGCCACAATCCCCTTCATGGATCTCACGCAAGATCTCTTGCCCTTCCTCGGGGGAAACACAACGCTGAAACGCTCCCGTAACACTGCGGTGGTGCAACTCACCATTGATAAAAATCATTGACTTAGCCCGCCGGGTTATTTGCCTGGCCAAAGTTTCATCCTCAGGCAACTCGCCCCGGGTCATGTAAGCCAGATAGGGCATTGTCCAGTCTGGTATGATATGGAGAGCCGCCACCAGCCGTGCCTCCGGGTCGGGGACAGCCAAGTTTTCCTCTGTAGGCAACTTAACAGAAGGATTATACAGGACATCCAGGAAAGTATTAGGTGGCACCGGCTTTCGCTGAGAGCCTAGCCGGCTTAAAGCATCAGCCGCCTTGTTCTTCCTGCGATCAATGTGCTCTACTTGACAGCCCTGAAAGTGCCCTGCAATGGCATCAACTTCGCGGCGATAAGCCGCCATGAGAGGGTCCTTAGAGTCCCATTTGCCTGATACTTGTTGAGCCACCAAGTCTGAGTCACCGAAACACCTTACCCGGCTCAAGCTCATCTCCTTAGCCATCCGAAGGCCATGGAGCAAGGCCTCGTACTCAGCCGCATTGTTAGTGCAAGGAAACATCAACTGTAGCACATAATGGAACTTGTCACCTTTAGGGGAAGCCAACACAACTCCAGCCCCCGAGCCCTCCAACTGCCTGGACCCATCGAAGTGAATAGTCCAATATGTGTTATCCGGCTTTTGCTCGGGCACTTGTGACTCTGTCCAATCATTGATGAAATCCACCAGGGCCTGAGATTTAACAGCAGTGCGTGGCACATATTTGAGACCATGAGGTCCGAGCTCGATAGCCCACTTAGCCACTCTCCCTGTGGCCTCTCTGTTTTGAATGATATCACCAAGAGGGGCAGAACTCACCACGGTTATGGGATGACCCTGGAAATAATGCTTAAGCTTCCGGCTTGCCATGAACACACCATAAACAAGCTTCTGCCAATGTGGATACCGCTGTTTGGACTCGATAAGCACTTCGCTGACATAATAAACCGGCCGCTGAACCGGGTGCTCCTTACCCTCTTCCTTGCGTTCCACCACCACAGCCACACTGACGGCTCATGTGTTTGCCGCCACGTACAGTAATAAGGGTTCCTTATCAACCGGAGCAGCAAGGACGGGGGGCTCTACCAGCTGCTTCTTCAAATCCTCAAAAGCGGTATTAGCTGCATCATTCCAGACAAAGTTATCAGTTTTCTTCATCAACTGATATAACGGCATGGCCTTCTCACCCAAACGGCTTATAAACCGGCTTAAAGCAGCGATGCGACCCGCCAAACACTGAACTTCATTTATACACGCCGGCTTAGCCAGGGAGGTGATGGCCTTGATCTTCTCCGGGTTAGCCTCAATGCCTCTGTCAGAAACCAAAAAACCCAAGAGCTTGCCTGCAGGGACACCAAAGACACACTTGGCCGGGTTAAGCATCATCTTGTAGACCCGGAGATTATCAAAGGTTTCTCTAAAATCATCTATCAGGGTTTCCTCTTTTATGGACTTGACCACAATATCGTTCACATAAGCGTGAACATTGCGCCCAATCTGTTTATGAAGGCAGTTCTGTACACAACGCTGGTAAGTCGCCTGTGCACACTTGAGTCCAAAGGGCATAGACACATAGCAGAAGACTCCAAAGGGAGTGATGAACGCCGTCTTCTCCTGGTCCTTAACTGCCATTTTAATCTGATGATATCCGGAATAAGCATCCAAGAAACTTAAGCGCGCACAACCTGCCGTAGCATCAATAATTTGATCAATACGGGGAAGGGCAAAAGGATCAGCCGGACACGCTTTATTTAGGTCCGTGTAGTCCACACACATCCGCCAAGTGCCGTTCTTCTTGAGTACGAGCACCGGGTTAGCTAACCATTCTGGGTGGAAGACTTCAACAATAAACCCGGCCGCCAAGAGCCGGGCCACCTCTTCGCCAATGGCTTTCCGCCTCTCTTCATTAAACCGCCGAAGGAACTGTCTAACCGGCTTAAATTTCGGATCAACATTGAGAGTGTGCTCAGCGAGTTCTCTAGGTACACCTGGCATGTCAGAAGGTTTCCATGCGAAGATGTCCCTATTCTCACGGATGAACTCGATGAGCGCACTTTCCTATTTTGGATCCAGATTGGCACTGATGCTGAACTGCTGAGATGAATCTCCTGGAACGAAATCAACAAGTTTAGTCTCATCAGCCGACTTAAATTTCATTGCCGGCTCATGCTCCATAGTCGGCTTTTTCAGAGAGGTCATATCTGTTGGATCAACGTTGTCTTTGTAAAACTTCAATTCCTCTGTTGCACAAACAGATTCTGCATAAGCTGCATCGCCTTCCTCACATTCCAAGGCCACCTTCCGGCTGCCGTGAACCGTAATGGTCCCATTATGACCCGACATCTTGAGCTGTAAATATACGTAACACGGCCGTGCCATGAACTTGGCGTAAGCCGGCCGCCCAAATATAGCATGGTACGGACTTCTTATCTTGACCACCTCAAAGGTCAATTTTTCCACCCTGTAGTTGTTTTCATCTCCGAAGGCCACTTCCAACTCGATCTTGCCGACTGGATAAGCCGACTTACCAGGTACCACACCATGGAAGATAGTGTTTGACTGGCTGAGGTTCTTATCAACCAATCCCATACGGCGAAAGGTCTCGTAATAGAGGATGTTGATGCTGCTGCCTCCATCCATGAGCACCTTAGTGAACTTATATCCTCCCACCTGAGGAGCCACCACCAGGGCCAAGTGACCCGGATTATCCACCCGGGGAGGGTGATCCTCCCTACTCCATACTATGGGTTGCTCTGACCACCGCAAGTAGCGTGGAACTGCCGGCTCAACAGCGTTCACAGCCCTCTTATGAAGCTTCTGATCTCGCTTGCACAGACTGGTGGTAAACACATGATACTGCCCACCGCTAAGCTGCTTTGGATTGGTCTGATAACCTCCCTGCTGCTGTTGATGACCCTGGCCAGACTGCTGATTAAAGCCCCCTTGACCGTTCTGAGGGTTAGAATTTGAGCCGCCGCCCGGGCCATGAAAGCCGCCGGCGCCTGAGCCGCCGCCCAGGCCATTGTAATTCTTAAAGGCCTTCATGATTGCACAGTCCTTCCATAGATGAGTCGCTGGCTTCTCTCTAGAGCCATGCCTTGGACAAGGCTCATTCAACAGCTGCTCCAGCGTCGGGCCTGACCCACCGCCTCGGGGAGGGGGCCTCCCCTTACGTCGCTGGTTATTCCCTTGTGAGCTGGCGTTGGCCACAAACTCTAGGCTGCCGCCGGCCTTGCGCTTGCCTCCTCCTTGGTTCCCCGGGTTATGCTGAGGACCCTTGCCATTGTCGTTCTTCTTTCCCTTCCCTGTCCTTTCATCATCTGAAGCGGGGTCCTTGGTACCATCAGAATCGGCGTACTTGACAAGAGCCGCCATCAGTGTACCCATATCATTGCAGTCGCGCTTAAGCCGCCCGAGTTTCATCTTTAGGGGCACAAAACGACAATTCTGTTCCAACATTAGGACTGCAGAACCGGCATCCATCTTATCCGAGGAGTGTATTATCTCCTTAACCCGGCGAACCCAATGTGTCGTAGACTCACCCTCCTGCTGCTTGCAGTTAGTCAAATCCACGATTGACATAGACTGCCTACAGGTATCCTTGAAGTTTTGGATGAATCGGGCCTTTAGCTCAGCCCAAGACCCAATGGAATTCGGTGGTAGCCCTTTCAACCAAGTGCGGGCCGTCCCATCTAACATCATGGTGAAGTACTTAGCCATGGCCGCCTCACTGACCTCCAGTAGTTCCATAGCCATCTCGTAACTCTCGATCCAGGCTGCGGGTTGCAAGTCTGCTGTGTAATTAGGCACCTTCCTAGGGCCTTTGAAGTCCTTGGGTAGACGTTCATTGCGGATAGCTGGTACTAAACAAGGGACACCCCCAGTCCTGGTAGGGATACCCACGTCGACGGAAGCCGTCGGATAAGCCGGGGGGTCTGGTAAGCCGTCAATTGAGGCACCTGCTCCGCCTCTTGCCGCGCTCTATCCTGGTCTGCTGCGTGAAAGGCTCCGTTATGAACCGGGCCATGGCCAGGGGGTGGGTCATGGCGTCGGACGTTACTTGAGCCGGTTGCTGAGACCATGTGCCTGCTGTAACTCGGGCTCCGGCCTGGGCGAGGGGTCGAGTGGATCCTGTCCCGGCTATAGGAGTACGCCTCTTCCTGCGCCAGTGCTGTCTGGAGGAGTTCCCTGACCCGGCGGGTTTCAATAGCCGTCGGAGAGTCGCCGTCAACCGGGAGGGCCGCCAGCCGTGCCGCCGCGGCGACCATGTTCTCCAGCGGGTTATTATAATGACCCGGGGGTATTGGCACGTACTGAGGCGGGGCTGGGGGCACCTGGGGAGGCCCCATCACTTGTGGCTGAATAGGGGTCCCAGACCCGGGCACTATGACCCCTGGTGGGTTGCTAGACCCTGCACCTGGCGTGTTGAAGAGGTTTCGCGGATCGTAAACCGGAGGGAGTCGAGATTGGGCCATTTGATGCCTCCTTCTCAGGACCTCATTGGACGCGTTTTGATCCATCGTGAGCCGGAAGGACTGCGCTTGAATCAACTGGGTTTGGGCGTCGAGAGCCGCCCTTTCCGCAGCCATCCTGATCCCTTCTGCTGCCAGATCCTCCTTAGCTTTTACTAGATCCAATTTTAACTACGCCACCTCCGCATCATGCTGAGCTTGATCTGCCGGGTCAACCGTGGCGGTTAACAGAGCCGTCATCTTGTCCGTGAGATCCATTAGTACCTGAGCCGGAGAAGGCACCGGGTTTCCCGCTCCAGCAGCGGGGTTCTGAACAGGCTGCGCACTGGCCATAAAGACTCCAACCTAACTTGGCGGCTCAAACGGGTCCGGAATACTGTCGCCCTCGGAACAACCCATAAGCCTGCCTTCTTGAAGTTGATACAACGAGTTTGACTCGTCGGTGGACGACTCGCCGTCAGAGCCGGCGGCCGCCTCATCATCATATCCAGATCGATCAGAGGGCCCTCCATGGATACATCCCACAAAAGCATGCCTTAAGGCAGACCGGGCCCGGGTGGGTCCTGCACGCTGAGCCGTCTCGACGAGATCGCCGCAGAGACCCGGCTCAGGGCCCGGCTCACCAATCTTGCCAATGAAAACATGAATTCCGCCGAAGGGGACCCGGTACCCGTACTCAATTGAGTCGTTGAGCCGGCGTCGGGGCCCCAGTTTGCATCGTCGATGTAGAGCTTGCCGCGACGACTCTTGGTCATCCGGCCCACAGCGTATCCCTTGAGCCCTTCGAAGCTGCCCTTCAAGAACTCAAATCCATCGTGCGCTGGCCCCATGGTGGGCGCCAACTGTCGTGGAATTGTCACGGCAGATGTCCTCGAGCTAGGACTTAGTCGTGGAGCCATCGCAGCTAGGAAGCTTGAAGGGGTTAATGCGGGACAAGGAACACGAGGGTTTATACTGGTTCGGCCCCTTACGGTGAAGGTAAAAGCCTACGTCCAGTTTGAGGTGGTATTGATTAGGGTTACGATCACCAGGGAGCTAAACTGTTATGCCCGGCTCTCGATGAGATTGTTCTCTGCCTTAAACCGCTGCCGGGTCGTCCCTTTATATAGGGAGGCTGACGTCCTGCAGCTCTCAGAGTCCCGGCCGGCTCATAAGAGTGTCCAGCTCGGACTCTCAACTATTCTTGCCTTACACTACAAGTTCTACCAAAACAATGATTGCAACTACGGGCTTTAAGCCATATCCGGGTCTTAAGCCCATCTTTGGCCCACCGTCTTCAAACTTGGCGCCAGGCTTCTGGCAATGACCATATGAGTAACCCGGCCCCTCCTGGCGGGTGACTCTAAGGTCTATATCCTCAACAGTAACCGAATGTTGTTTGGAGTCACGGACGTCACGAGGAGTCTCGGAATGATCGAGAAGTAAATATTTATATATGAAAAGTCATATTTTGGGTTCCGAAAAAGTGCAGTTTTTCGGTATTGTACCGTGAAGCTTCTAGAAGGTTCCGGAGGATTCCAGAGGGGTCCGGAAGTCCACAAGTAGGTCCACCACGACCCAAGGCTGGCACGGGCTGAGGGGAGGCGCCCTGGCCTTATTGGGCTAGGTGCACCAAGTCCTCAAAAGCCCATGTGGCTAGGGAAGGGAAAAAAGGGAGAGCAACTAGTTAACGAGCGCTCCTTCGGGAGCCTCGCAACGATCAGCACCACTTGACGCGCTCTCAGTCTTTCGCCACGTGTCGCGCTCTCGGCGCTCCCTCCGGATTTTTTTTCGCACACGTTTTCTGCATTTTAAAGTTTTTTTTCTGTTTTTTTCGACGTTTTGGTTCTCCACCGGCCTTCCTTAGCTTTTTGATCAAAAAACAATTTTAAAAAAATTGCGCAAAAAACGCGTTTTCATTTTTTCCTTCCGCGAGAGTCACGGTTTTGCTTCCGCGAGAGGCACGATTTTGCTTTCGCGAGAATCACGGCCGTGCCTCTTGGAAACGAAAAAAAACGCGTTTTCTGTTTTTTTTCCTTTCACGGGAGTCTCGGTTTTGCTTCCGCGAGAGGCATGGGTGTGCATTCGCGAGAGTCACGGCCGTGCCTCTCGGAAACAAAAAAACGTGTTTTTTGCTATTTTTCCTTTCACAAGAGTCACAGTTTTGCTTTCGCGAGAGGCACGATCGTGCTTTCGCGAGAGTCACGGCCGTGCCTCTCGGAAACAAAAAAAACTTGTTTTTTGTTTTTTTTCTTTCGCGAGAGTCACGGTTTTGCTTCTACAAAGAGGCACGGTTGTGCTTTCACGAGAGTCACGGCCGTGCCTCCTCGAAAATGAAAAAAAAACGTGTTTTCTCTTTTTTCCGGTTTTGCTTCCGCGAGAGGCACGGTTGTGATTTCGTGAGAGGCACGGGCGTGCCTCTTTCGGAAAGGGAAAAAACCCGTGCTCCCGGTTCGGTTTTTTCGTTCGATTTTTTCCGTGAAAATAAAATTCGTCAAAACCTATCAACATGGGATCTAGTTTTAAAGATTTCGACGCGAGGAATCCAACGGTGAAAGCGGTTCGAGATTTGGACGCATGGTTTGAGAGATAAAATGTTTTGAATAAACGGATCTACGAAAAAAGGGAAAAGTCCCGGGCTGCAACAAGTGGCTACATGTGCGCCACTTGTCCTAACCGGAGGAGTTGAAGTGATCTTTGCAACAAGTACTCCTCAACTGGTGATTTCGGAAAAAAGGGGAATCCTAGTAGGAATAAGATTGGACTTGGAGTCCAAGTCCTCGCCCCCTTGGCTGCTGTAACGCCTGGATAGTTATTCTATAGTAATTGTTTGCTAATGATGCCACGTCACCTTGTTTACTGTTGTTAAACTCGTGTTGGTTCGAAACCGATTCAAATTCAAATTCAAAATCAAGTCAAACAGTAAATATTTTCAAATATTAAAACTAAAATGTTCGAATTGTGCTAGATATTGCATAGGTACTTTATGGTCGATAAATCAACATTTATTATAATATTTATGAGATGAACTAAAATAACCAAAATAGAGGGCAAAAGAATTAATTTAATGCCTTTTTATAAAGTTATAATAATATAACTAAGTTAGTACTGTGCCAAAATAATCATGGAAGTTTCCAAATTAGTAGTACTAATTTTGGTGCTAAGTTGGTATTTTATAAAACTAAAATAAAAGAAACTAAAATGTATACCTACTAATAAAGCAAGGTGCGTTTCTCCAATTTTTTCATCCATTCACCATTAAAAATATATTTTTCCTATCCAAGGTGGTACTAAATTTTTCTGCATCCATCTGCTACAAAAAAAAATTATCCAGAATTTCGTCCATGGGCTGTGCGTGCTGCGGCCCAGCGAAACAAGCCCATTTATTTCCTGCCCACGCAGCTGCAATCCCTTATTTGCCGCACCGAGCAACAAATAGTTAGGGTTTCGTCAAGGAGGCCCAAGATTTGGCCAGCCCGTTCTCGTTCTTTTCTGTGTTCTATTTCTATTTTCTCTTTCTTTTCCTTTCTCTTTCCTTTTTTCTCTTCCAAGTTTACTTTATTTTTTCAAAATTTCAATCTTTTCCAGCATTTCCATTTTTATTCAAATTTTCATCAAATCTTCATAATTTCAAAATTTGGTTCCCATGTTGAAAATGTGGGGAACTTTTTATTTTTCTTCTCGTTCCAAAATTTGTCCAAAATTCAGAAAATGATTGCATTTTGTCACAAAATGTTTGAGTTTTCCAAAATTGTTCAAGTTTTTTTTTTAAAACTGCATTTTAAAACATGATACAAATTAGAAAAATATTCCTGTTTTATTGAAATATTCACAATTCAAAATAATGTTTGTGTTAAAGAAACAACATATTTTTTAAAAAAATTGAATGTTCAAAACATGTTTTAGTTTTAAAAAATTGTTCGTAAATTCAAAAAACGTTCCTTTTTATAAAAGGTTCAGGTTTTCGAAATTCTTTTTTCTGAATTTCAAAAAAGCTTCCCATTTCAACTTTTGTTCATTTTTTGCAAAAAAATAAAGAAATTATCAAAAAATGCTCAAATTTTTTGAAAAAAAGGGATTTAAAAAATTGCTCATGTTTCTAAGAATATTCGGCAATTCATAATTGTTACCTTATTTTTGAATGTTCAAAAAAGAACAAAAAAAATTCAAGAAATGTTTTGAATGTGATGTTGTAGTATGTTCTTGAACATTTGCGTTGGCCATTGGTTAGCAGGAGTTATTTGTTCGAGTGGCTAGCAACACGTGGTCGAGTTTTTGAGGTCAGGAGTTTGATCCTTGAACTCATTGTTTTTTTGGATTTTTATCCGTGCCAAAGAAAAAATAGGTCATTTTGGTGCCTGCGAGTGGCCTAGCCCAGACGGAACTGTTGTGCGTTCTACGTGCTATTTGACGATAAACAAGAATATGTTGGTTGGCTATAATTAAAAGTAATTATGGGCACATGCCAATAAAAGAGAATATGTTGGTTTGGCCCTGACTAAAAAAATATGGGCAAGTGAGCGCTAAAATAATTAAAGAGAATACACCATGGTAAAGCAAGGACTACTGGGTTATGCGATGATTATGTCAATGAAACGGGATTCGCTGCAATTAGTAATCCATCCGGTTACGCCATTGCAGGAGAGTGGTCGAAGCAAATATGCCCCGAAGGTCGCCGTGCAGCCACAAAGTGAGGAAGGAACCACAACCTCGACATGGAGGCAGACCTAGAGAAAAAAGAGGCACGAGTTGGATGGTGGCCGCCAGTCCGACCAACCCCACCACTATCTAGATCTCGCGAGCCAAACATGACCCGCGACAACACCATAACTTCTCGCTCTGTCGCCTCACCACTGCGGAGACCGTTTTGATGGACACATCAATTATCTTTCCCGATGCTTCTTGTAAAAAAAATTCTCTCCCGTTGCAACGCACGGGCATATGTGCTAGTGAAAACATAAAGAAATAGTAATAAAAAAAAAAAGGCCCCAACCCCCGGTCCACCGGCGACCACCAGCAGGCTGCCGCCCCGCGCCGCCACTGCCAACGCCCCCCGTGCTGGCTGAAGCTTCACCACTTGTGCCGCCTGCGCTCCGCGCCTCCCTTGGCCGCGCCCGGCCGTGGCCGACGCCTGCCGGCGCGCGTGTGCGCTCGCCCGAGCCGCTCGTCCTCCGCCTCGTCACCACCTGCAGCCGTTGCTGCTCTGCCAATCCAGCGCGCCCTTGTCGCTGCTCCGTTCGTCGGAGCCCCGTCGCTGCGGGACCTCCTCTCGCACCCCGACCCCATCTCCACGCGCTCGCGAGCACCACCACCTCTAGCCGCCATGACGTCGCCTCGCAGCTCTCTGGAGCCCTCGCGCCGCCGCTGACCAGCGCCTCCCCGTCGCCGCTGCTGCCCCGCACCATCCTCTGCTCATCGGAGGGCCATGGCGCTGCCGCCTCCCCTGCTTGGCCTCCTTCAACAGCGCTGCAGCACCTCCCTGCTCGAGCTCCTCCGGCCGCACTTCTTCGCCTTCTCGCTGCCATGGCCGACTGCTCTCCTGCAGTCGTCGTTCCGCCATCGCCAAGATCCCAAGGCCGCTGCACCACTTCGGGCCCGTTCTGCAGCACTGATTCCAGTGGCTTCACCGCGAAGTGCCTCGGTGCCACTTGAACTCCGACGACCGAATCGCGACCTTTTCGTGCTGCTTCGTTTTGGTTCATACAAGCCTCGCAAGACCCGGGGCCTCACTGCACCTTGTCGTCGTTGTTCCACTTCATCTCTGTCAAGACCGAAGACACCGAGGACCTAGACTGCGCCAAGTACCTCGTCGACAAGTGTACGACTACCGTCGCCAAGACCCGAGGCCGTCAAGTCCGCCGAAGAACTCAGATTCGTCAAGTTCCTCTCCATCTGCGTGTACCACTACTTCGGTCTACACCGCATCGAACTTGAACCGCCATGAACGAATGCTTCGAAGGTATAACCGCCGACCCGTAAAAGAATACATGTGTTGCATGAGATGCACCCTATGTTTGCACCGTGTCCGAATTATTTCATGCACGTTTCCCGTTTGCCATGCCACCGAACCGTGGGACACCCGTTAACGGGATCACTCCCTGTTACTCTTGCACGTTTCCATCACCCCCTCCTGTTCCTTACAGTAGCTCAAACAAACGAGATACTAGAACCGAAATGTTGTCGTGGCATCATTTTCGGATTCGTCGCCGTGGCACCCCTTTCTTTCCACCATGCTGACAAATGTTCTAAATAATCATTCATGCCAACATTTTTATAAAATTGCATAGAACTTGAATATGTCATCCATTAGCACGACCAACCCTTCTAACATATCGAACCTTCATGGATCGTGATCGGATCGTGAAGAGTACAATTACATCAACCGCGTTATATACGCTTCCGCTTTCGGTCTACGAGGGTACGTAGACACACTCTCCCCTCTCGTTGGTATGCTTCTAGATAGATCTTGGGTGTTCGTAGGAAATTTTTTAATTTTCATGGTTCGTTCCCCATCAATGGCATCATGAGGTAGGTCTATGCACTAGTAGGAAAAGGGGCTTTTACCCCGGTTGGTAAGGGCCTTTTGTCCCGGTTTTCGAACCGGGACTAAAGGGTCGTTACTAAAGCCCTAACCCTTTAGTCCCGGTTCTTACACGAACCGGGACAGAAGGACCTCCACGTGGCCGCTGCTGCCAGCACAGGCAGGGGGGCCTTTGGTCCCGGTTGGTGCCACCAACCGGGACCAATAGGCAGGGCCTTTTGTGTTGGAAATATACCCTAGAGACAATAATAAAATGGTTATTATTATATTTCTTTGTTCATGATAATTGTCTATTGTTCATGCTATAATTGTGTTATCCGGAAATCGTAATACATGTGTGAATATATAAACCACAACGTGTCCCTAGTAAGCCTCTAGTTGACTAGCTCGTTGATCAACAGATAGTCATGGTTTCCTGACTATGGACATTGGATGTCATTGATAACGGGATCACATCATTAGGAGAATGATGTGATGGACTAGACCCAATCCTAAGCATAGCACAAAAGATCGTGTAGTTCGTTTGCTAGAGCTTTTCCAATGTCAAGTATCATTTCCTTAGATCATGAGATCGTGCAACTCCCGGATACCGTAGGAGTGCTTTGGGTGTACCAAACGTCACAACGTAACTGGGTGACTATAAAGGTGCACTACGGGTATCTCCGAAAGTGTCTGTTGAGTTGGCACGGATCGAGACTGGGATTTTTCACTCCGTATGACGGAGAGGTATCTCTGGGCTCACTCGGTAATGCATCATCATAATGATCTCAATGTGACTAAGGAGTTAGTCACGGGATCATGCATTACGGTACGAGTAAAGAGACTTGCCGGTAACGAGATTGAACAAGGTATTGGGATACCGACGATCGAATCTTGGGCAAGTAACGTACCGATTGACAAAGGGAATTGTATACGGGATTGATTGAATCCTCGACATCGTGGTTCATCCGATGAGATCATCGTGGAACATGTGGGAGCCAACATGGGTATCCAGATCCCGCTGTTGGTTATTGACCGAAGAGGCGTCTCGGTCATGTCTGCATGTCTCCCGAACCCGTAGGGTCTACACACTTAAGGTTCGGTGACGCTAGGGTTGTAGAGATATTAGTATGCGAAAACCCGAAAGTTGTTCGGAGTCCCGGATGAGATCCGGACGTCACGAGGAGTTCCGGAATGGTCCGGAGGTGAAGAATTATATATAGGAAGTCCAGTTTCGGACACCGGGAAAGTTTCGGGGGTTACCGGTATTGTACCGGGACCACCGGAAGGGTCCCGGGGGTCCACCGGGTGGGGCCACCTATCCCGGAGGGCCCCATGGGCTGAAGTGGGAAGGAACCAGCCCCTAGTGGACTGGGGCGCCCTCCTTGGGCCTCCCCCTGCGCCTAGGGTTGGAAACCCTGGGGGTGGGGGGCGCCCCACTTGCCTTGGGGGGCAAGCCACCCCCTTGGCCGCCGCCCCCCTCAGATGGGATCTCCAGGGGGCCGGCGCCCCCCAGGGCCCCTATAAATAGTGGGGGGGAGGGAGGGCAGCAGTACTACAGCTCCTGGCGCCTCCCTCTCCTCCCCTGCAACACCTCTCCCTCCCGCTTGCGCTTGGCGAAGCCCTGCCGGGATCCCCGCTACTTCCACCACCACGCCGTCGTGCTGCTGGATCTCCATCAACCTCTCCTTCCCCCTTGCTGGATCAAGAAGGAGGAGACGTCGCTGCTCCGTACGTGTGTTGAACGCGGAGGTGCCATCCGTTCGGCACTCGGTCATCGGTGATTTGGATCACGGCGAGTACGACTCCATCAACCCCGTTCACTTGAACGCTTCCGCTCGCGATCTACAAGGGTATGTAGATGCACTCCTTCCCTCTCGTTGCTAGTACACTCCATAGATGGATCTTGGTGATGCGTAGAAAATTTTAAAATTCTGCAATGATCCCCTACATTTTGTCCCGGTTGGTGTCACCAACCGGGACCAATAGGCATCCACGCGTCAGCATTTCAGGGGCTGGGGTTTTTGTTTTTTTTGAAAGGGGGGGGGGGTTGGGGGGTTTTGGGGGGTTAATTTAGGTGTTTCATATATTGTGTTAGCTAGCTAATTAATAGAGAGAAGTGTCCTCTCTTATCTCCGTGCTTGGTCGACGCTACGTACTATATACGTATGGAGAGGACTAGACACGCTAGCTAGTAAGCAAATGAAGGAAACAGAAGATCGTCATGAACATATGCATACAGAAAGAAGTGATATCGACCACCTCTGCTTCTCCGAGAGATTGGTCGAACAACAAGTTCTCGTATATCTATCTGACACTACCGGCTACATATATACAATAATTATCTCTTACAATATAATCTCCTAATTAAATTGTAAGAACACAGGGTCCACATAGTATTCTCCGTTTTCAGCGATCACGTGGTCAAGGAAGAATGCCGCCAATTCCTCTTGAATTGCTCGCATACGATCTTCTGCTAGGAGTTCATCCCGCATCCGAAACATCTAATTTGAAGAAGGGGGTCAATACATATATATATGAATAAATGAAACTCGACACAAATGATGGTAATAAAATAAAATTGTGAATATTATTGCTTACGCACTTCTTATTGTTCGTCAAAGTAGCCCCGCTCACAGGTCGTGTGGCGGATAGACTCGCAAACGTAGTATCCACAGAAATCATTCCCTTGTTCCTGCCACAACCACTTTACAAGAAATAGAGGTCAATCTAACTGATAAGCAAGCATGCTAAATGGTATTGATGAAACTAGCGCTTGAATCACTAGGAGATGTGCGGAACATGCTACTATAGTACTTACTTTCGGGTGTCTAAATTGCAGCTTCTTCGGCAGTCCCGGAGCTTTTGTGGTGAATTTTCTCCAAACCCTGCCAGACAAAGAAAACAATTACTTGATATCAGGAAATGAACAAAGTTGCTGATATGGTGGATAATGATCGATTTAACTTACTTCTCGAGCATTTGAGTCATGTCCGCATAGTCCTGGGGATCTTTCCATCTCGAGTCTAAGACGGTTACTACTCCCTGCTCAAGATTAATCTCTAGGAGAATATAGTGGAAGCTGCGCATGCATGCATAAGTCATCAATTACATTACCATAACCTGGACTAATAAGGGAAACCGAATATGCACAAGACAGTAACACTCACTTGAAGTTGTAAGGAAAGAGTATTATATCTTTCTTTTGATTTAATACCAACGATCGTAGCAAGTTGGCCTCGGCTTCTTTGGCATGTTTTTCAACCGTATATGCATCTATGAGATTTGTGTTAATGAACCCAATATCACCGATTTGTCTTTTCTTCAATTCGGCGATCTTCAATCTGCATAATATAGTGAGGATAATTATAAATACATGCAATGAAAGAGCTGACCTATATAGAGAGACTTAATGACAGAAGTAGTACTACTTACAGACAGTAGCAAGTGATCGTTGATTTATCGAGGGCCTTTTGATTGAAAAACTGGAAGAACTCCTCAAATGGAACATTCAGCAGTTCAATTCCAACGAGGTCATGCTCCGGTTTAACTCTCGGCGTCAAAGTATTCATCCCATCAGACTCTCTGCAGGTTTTCATGTACCAATCATGTAATCTTTGCATCATCGTTGTTAGAGATCTTTCATCTTTGACGAGAGGCTTCCCGTAATGGTATTTGTGTTCGTCCACCTCCATGATTTCATAATGTACATCGTCGGGCAGGTAATCTCCAAGATTGCTATAACCGGCCACCATCCTCGGATCATTAGCGACGATGTCTTTTGACACCTTGAGCGGGGGGCACGATTGGTTCGCTTGTTCGCCGAGCTGGGCAATTTTTTTCCCAGCTCGTCGTTCTTTTAACCTTTGATCACTGACAGTACTTCCCAACCGCTCCACTTCGACAAATGTCTTTGCAATAATGCGCTCATAGTTGCCTTTCGGTGGAGACTTTGGTGGTTTTGTCAGGGCATCCAGAGTGCGCTTCGCTTTCACCGGATCTACCTTCTCCTCCGCAGGTGGATGTTTCTTTGCTTTCACCCCTTCAAAGAAGTTCTTCACTTCGGCTCGCACGTTCTTTGCGTTCTCCTCCTCGGTCCTCTCGTATGGTAACTTCTCTGGAGTCTTCAGAGAAGGACCGAATCTGTATTGCCTCCCGCCTCTGGCAGCTGTACTGCTAGACGCCGGCAGCGCAGACGGAGCGGCTGCGGCTGTCTTCTTTCCTTGCTTACGAGGCGGAGGAGAAGGACTACGACGCGCCGGAGCAGCTGGAGCGGCGGCGGGTCTCTTCCGCCCTTGCTGACGAGGCGGAGAAGGAGGAGGCTGGCTGCTCTGGCACGCCGGCGCAGGCGGAGAAGGAGGCGGAGTGCCGCCACGCGCCGGAGAAGGAGGCTGAGTGCCCTGATCACTCGCCCGAGGAGGAGGCGGAGGAGGAGGCGGAGTGCCGCCACGCGCCGGAGAAGGAGGCTGAGTGCCCTAATCACTCGCCGGAGGAGGAGGCGGCGGCGGAGTGCCCTTACTCGCCGGAGGCGTCCAGTTCGGAAGGTTAATGAGCTCCTTCCGCCATAGGCACGGAGTCTTCAGAGCTAAACCCAGCCGAGTCTCCCCTTCACCGGTAGGGTGGTCAAGCTGGAGGTCCTCAAATCCCTCCGTTATTTCATCCACCATCACCCTAGCATATCCTTCTGGAATCGGCCGGCAGTGGTAGGTTGCGCCGGGTTCAGGAGGTAAAACAGAGCCAACAGCCGCCTTGACTTTGAAGTTCTACCATTCCTCCATAAGGTGGCAATGTTGAGACTCCGTGATAGCATCCACGGGGTAGCTAGCAGGAGCCGTCAAGACATGCTTCGGCTGAAGCAGCTCGGTGGAAGCCACGCTGCTTCTCCGCTGAGATGGCGGGGTAGCTTCGGGGGTAGTTTCAGCATGTCAATTGCCGTCTCGTTCCTCTAGCGCTTGAACCCTTTCGTGCAGCTTCTGAATTTGGGTCTGCTCCATTTTCTTTCCTCCTCTCCTGGCTTTTGTAACCGCCTGCGTCCGGAAAACCAGCCTTCCACGGAACGGAGCCTGGCGTGCCTCGTGTCCGTCCAGGGTGCTCAGGATTCCCGAGGGCCATTGTGAGCTCGTCGTTCTCTCTGTCTGGAACGAACGTCCCTTCCTGCGCTGCGTCGATATATTGCTGAATCTTCTTGACTGGTATTCTCAAAAGCTCGTTCGTCCAAACGCACCTCCCTAATACAGGGTCCAAGGTTCCGCCAGCCCCGAAGAACCAAGTCCGGCAACGGTCTGTCCAGTTCATTGTCTGTGGTTCGATCCCTTTTTCAAGCAGATCATTCTCAGCCTTGGCCCACTTAGTCCGGGCTTTGAGGTAGCCACCTGACCCCGTGCGATGGTGAAGCTTCTTCTTCGCAGCATTCTTCTTGTTTGTCGCTGACATCTTCTTACTCTTTTCCGATGTCTTGTGGGCTACAAATGCGGGCCAGTGATCTCTGATCTTCTCATACCGGTCGATGAATTCTGGTGTCTCTTCTTTGTCGACAAACGTTTTCAGCTCATTCTTCCACCTCCTGAATAGGTCTGCCATCTTCTTAAGAGCATGAGACTTGATTAATTGCTCTTTAACTGGCTTCTCCGGATCCTCCGCTGGCGGTAGGGTGAAATTTGCCTTCAGCTCAGTCCAAAGATCATCTTTCTGCATATCATTGACATAAGACACCTCAGGGTCTTCCTTCTTAGGCTTATACCATTGGTGGATGCTGATCGGGATCTTGTCCCTAACTAGAACCCCGCACTGAGCAGCAAATGCATCCTTTGTCCGGATGGGTTCAATCGGTTGGCCGTCGCGCGCGATTGCTGTGATCTCAAACCTTTCATCCGAGCGCAACTTTCTCTTCGGGCCTCGTCTCTTTACCGAAGTTGTGCTCGATCCGGAGGGCTAGAAAAAAGAAGAAAGACGAGTGTTAACTAATATGTGTACATACCAAAACAATGAATGCATCAATTAGCTAGTCAGCACAGGCTTAACTAATATATTTACCTGGTCGGACTTTGTTCGGTCACCGGAGCCGTCACCACGGGCTCCTTCTTGCACCAGCATTGGGTCACCGGAGCCATCATAATCATGTCTTTCCTCCTCCACTCTTCGATCACCGTAGCCTGCTTCTTCACCCTGTTCTTCCAGACCATCATTGTCGTTAAGATACGACAAGATATCACCTCCGGCTAAGATTATGTCCCCCAACACCTCCTCTGCTTGCTCGTCTCGTCCGTGCTCCATTGTTTCTGCAAATATTACAACATGGCAATTATTACACAAACATGACAGTAGGTGGATATATTAGTGCAAACGTAGACCTAGCTTATTCCGGGTTTGGGGTGGCCTCGGCAACGCTTCAAGGGTAGGGGCGCGGCGGGAGGGGGTAGGAGACCGACATCGTTTTTTCTAGGGTTTGGGTGTCCTCGAGAGTTTTGGTCGAGCGAGAGGGCCGGGGGGTGCTCCCATGGTATAAGTTATCACGGTCGAGAGGGGGGTATAAATATCGACAGTCCATCATGTCGAAGTTATCTGGGAGGGAGTTATATATATCGACAATGACAACATACATACATGGGAAAATAATGTTATCGGGGAGGGGGTATATCGACCCCCCCCCACGTGTTGAAGTTATCGGGAGGGGGTTATATCGACAACGACGACATACGTACATGGGAAAATAATATTATCGGGGAGGGGGTATATCGACCCCCCCTCGTGTTGAAGTTATCGGGAGAGGGGTATATCGACGACGACAGACCCGATAAAACATAAGAAAACGAAGAAGAAATAAAAAGAGGAGAAGAAGAAAGGAATAGAGGAGAAGATCGAAGAAAAAAAGAAAAAAAAGAGGAGAAGAAGAAAGGAATAGAGGAGAAGATCGAAGAAAAAAAAGAAAAAAAAAAGAGGAGAAGAAGAAAGGAATAGAGGAGAGAAGAATAAAAAATAGAATTTTTTCTATTTGTTCTTCTTCTCCTCTTCTTTTTCTTCTTTTTTCCTCTTCTTATTTATTTCTCCTCTTCTTCCTCTCCTCTTCTTCTCCTTTCTTCCTCTTCTTATTTTCCTTTTTCCTCTCCTTCTTTTTCTTCTTCTTCCTTTCCTAGCTAGATATATAGAACTTTTCTAAAAATGTAACTTTTGCATATATAAAACTTTTCCATGGATCATCATTTCTCATATATATCCATCTATAGCCACATACATATATAAATGGAAAAAAATGCTATGAACAAAAATACATATATACTTGGTAAATATTTTATGAACATCGTTTCTCATATATATCAATGCATACATCCATGGATCATCATTGCTCATATATCCATAGTCATGTATAAAAAATTTCTGTATATGAACAAAAAAAAACATTTTTTGACAAATTTAGCACATTCTAAATTTTCCTAACTCTTTTACAACCACAAAAATTACTCCAACTTCATGACAGTACCCACACACATCCCTTGCTTGCTGCTTCGCGTTCTTTCTATTCCATTCCAGTCCATTCCAATCCAATTTCCTACAACTGGGATCTGAAACCCGGATCAGAAAACGCATATCACGATCAGTGGCACAGGGCACTGGTTGGTTTGAGCTCCTTTTAGAAGGTCCGTAGCCGAGTAGAAGAGAATAAAAGAGATTCCATTTCACCAAAAACCTTCTGATCCATAGTTCAAAATTTTCAAATTTCATTCAAATGAAATTTGAACCAGATTCAAATTCCTTGCTGAAAACCTATTCTAAACCAATCCAAAAATTCTGAAATTTTGCCATCACCTTTGTCTTGGATCAGTACCTCACCACAAAAAATATCATAAATTCTAAAAATGCCCAAAGCCATCTAGCATTTGATCAAATACCCTCTATATGCACTGTTCATATCTGTAAAAAAATCAGAAATTTCAGAAAATTGGACGACGTCTTGCTGCTGCTCCACTCCTTCTCCTCTCCTCTCCTTCTCGTCTCCTTCTGCTCTTCAATGCGTCGGGACCGGCGGCGACCATGGAGCGGGGGCGGCAGAGAGTAAGGGGCACTCGGGCGCAAGAGCGGCGCTCGATCGGGACCATGGGAAAGGGGGGGCTCACTTCGAGGGGGGTGGCGATGGCAGGAGTCCGGCGACGAGGACGACGGGCTCGGGGCGGCACACGGTGACGGGGACGGCGGTCTCGGGACGGCAGGCGGCGACAGGGACGTGGAGGGGTGGGCTCGGGGAGGCACGCGACGACGGGGACGACGAGGACAGCGGGCTCAGGGATGCCGGCGACGAGGACGGCGCGGGCTCGGGGAGGCGACGACGTTTGCGGCGGCGTAGACGGCGAGGTGGAGTAGCCTGACGGCGGGGGGGGGAGGCAACTGGCGATGAAAACTGAAAATTTTCACAAGTGTTTGTTATATAGTCCAAGCATTAGTCCCGGTTGGTGCCACCAACCGGGACCAAAGGCCTCTTTTCAGCAGCCCAAAGGGCGGGAAGCGGCGGCCTTTGGTCCCGGTTGGTGGCACCAACCGGGACTAAAGGGGGGCATTGGTCCCGGTTGGTGCCACGAACCGGGACCAAAGGGGGGCATTGGTCCCGGTTCGTGCCACCAACCGGGACCAATGGCCTTGCACAGCGGCGTGGTGGTGGGAGTTTAGTCCCACCTCGCTAGCTGAGAGAGAGCCGCACCTGTTTATAAGGTGCGGTGCGCCTGAGCTGTCGAGCTCCTCTCTAAAGCAGGCTTACGGGCCTAACCTCTCTGTACATGCCTGTGGGCCTACTGGGCCTTCTGCTGGCCTGAATCCTGGCCCATGGATGGGTTTCTAGTCGTATTCAGGCCGTGGTGGCCCAGTAGGTGGCATAATTTTTTTTGCCTGTTTTTTTGTTTTCTTTTTTGCTTTATTTATTTTGTTTTGTTTCTACTTACAACAAAAAACTTATTTATTTTATTTTATTTTGTTTCTAATTACTTATTTATTTTACTTTATGATAATTCTTTTTGCTATTAAAGTTTCTAACAAAAAAAGTTCTTTATGAAAATTATTTTTGCTTTCAATGATTTTGAACAGAAAATACTTCGATAATTTTAGTTGCATCAATTTTATATAATTTTAGTTTCAATAATACTAGAGGTTGCTTATAATGTTTTGAAAATAAAATACTTTGATAATTTTAGTTTCATAAATTTTATTTATGTTATTAAAGTTTATTTGTTATTTTTCATGCATTTACTGATTATTTTGAGCTATAAGACCCTAAAATTGAAAAGCATTGCAAATGAACTCTGAAAAGGTTGAAAGTTGGCATGGTATCACAATTTCATCCACATAGCATGTGCAAGAAAGTTGAGAGGGTTACGGCAAAAACTGGATGCACTTCGTGTACAAAACGGACGATCTCTTTCGAAGTATCAGGATTTCATACGGAAACTCGTCTGTTACAAAGGGATTTCATTTTTAAAACTTATTTGAACTCCTGACTTTTTGTGTGTTCAAAATGCACCATTCAAAGCCACATCATCAATTTTCAACCCTTTCTGACTTCATTTGTTATTTTTCATGCATTTACTAATTATTTTGAGCTATAAGACCCTAAAATTGAAAAGCATTTCAAATGAACTCTGAAAAGGTTGAAAGTTGGCATGGTATCATCATTTCATCCACATAGCATGTGCAAGAAAGTTGAGAGGGTTACGGCAAAAACTAGATGCACTTCATGTACAAAACGGACAATGGTATCATACTCGTCTGTTACAAAGTTGGCATGGTATCATCATAATAGTTGCGGGAGAAAGTCTTCACTTTTTCTTCGCTTGTGTCATTTGCTTATTGCGCCGTAACCATGGATAATCTTCATCGTTTATCAGGATGCTTGGGTCAGCCTTGACTTTGAAGGGAGGAATTTCATGAAACTTTTCATAATCTTCAGACATGTCTGTCTTGCCCTCCACTCCCACAATGTCCCGTTTTCCTGAAAGAACTATGTGGCGCTTTGGCTCATCGTATGATGTATTCGCTTCCTTATCTTTTCTTTTTCTCGGTCTGGTAGACATGTCCATCACATAGATAACCTGTGCCACATCATTGGCTAGGACGAACGGTTCGTCAGTGTACCCAAGATTGTTCAGATCCACTGTTGTCATTCCGTACTGTGGGTCTACCTGTACCCCGCCTCCTGACAGATTGACCCATTTGCACTTAAACAAAGGGACCTTAAAATCATGTCCGTAGTCAAGTTCCCATATGTCCATTATGTAACCATAATATGTGTCCTTTCCGCTCTCGGTTGCTGCATCAAAGCGGACACCGCTGTTTTGGTTGGTGCTCTTTTGATCTTGGGTGATCGTGTAAAATGTATTCCCATTTATCTCTTATCCTTTGTAAGTCAATACAGTCGAAGATGGTCCCCTGGACAACGAGTACAACTCATCACGAACAGTGGTGTCACCTCTAAGACGTGTTTCCAACCAACTGCTGAAAGTCCTGATGTGTTCACATGTAATCCAGTCGTCACACTGCTCCGGGTGTTTGGAGCGCAGACTGTTCTTGTGTTCATCGACATACGGGGTCACCAAGGTAGAGTTCTATAGAACTGTGTAGTGTGCTTGAGACCAAGAATATCCGTCCCTGCATATTATTGAGTCCCCTCCAAGCGTGCCTTTTCCAGTCAGTCTCCCCTCATACCGCGATTTAGGGAGACCTATCTTCTTAAGGCTAGGAATGAAGTCAACACAAAACCCAATGACATCCTCAGTTTGATGGCCCATGGAGATGCTTCCTTCTGGCCTAGCGCGGTTACGGACATATTTCTTTAGGACTCCCATGAACCTCTCAAAGGGGAACATATTGTGTAGAGATACGGGCCCCAGAATGACAATCTCGTCGACTAGATGAACTAGGACGTGCGTCATGATATTGAAGAAGGATGGTGGGAACACCAGCTCGAAACTGACAAGACATTGCGCCACATCACTCCTTAGCCTTGGTATGATTTCTGGATCGATCACCTTCTGAGAGATTGCATTGAGGAATGCACATAGCTTCACAATGGCTAATCGAACGTTTTCCGGTAGAAGCCCCCTCAATGCAACCGGAAGCAGTTGCGTCATAATCACGTGGCAGTCATGAGACTTTAGGTTCTGGAACTTTTTCTCTGGCATATTTATTATTCCCTTTATATTCGACGAGAAGCCAGTCGGGACCTTCATACTGAGCAGGCATTCAAAGAATATTTCTTTCTCTTCTTTCGTAAGAGCGTAGCTGGCAGGACCTTCATACTGCTTCGGAGGCATGCCGTCTTTTTCGTGCAAACGTTGCAGGTCCTCCCGTGCCTCAGGTGTATCTTTTGTCTTCCCGTACACGCCCAAGAAGCCTAGCAGGTTCACGCAAAGGTTCTTCGTCACGTGCATCACGTCGATTGAAGAGCGGACCTCTAGCTCTTTCCAGTAGGGTAGGTCCCAAAATATAGATTTCTTCTTCCACATGGGTGTGTGTCCCTCAGCGTCATTCGGAACAGCTAGTCCGCCGGGACCCTTTCCAAAGATTACGTGTAAATCATTGACCATAGCAAGTACGTGATCACAGGTACGCATGGCGGGCTTCTTCCGGTGATCTGCCTCACCTTTGAAATGCTTGCCTTTCTTTCGACATTGATGGTTGGTCGGAAGAAATCGACGATGGCCCAGGTACACATTCTTCCTGCATTTGTCTAGGTATATACTTTCAGTGTCATCTAAACAGTGCGTGCATGCGTGGTATCCCTTGTTTGTCTGTCCTGAAAGGTTACTGAGAGCGGGCCAATCGTTGATGGTTACAAACAGCAACGCGTGCAGGTTAAATTCCTCCTGTTTGTGCTCATCCCACGTACGTACACCGTTTCCATTCCACAGCTGTAAAAGTTCTTCAACTAATGGCCTTAGGTACACATCAATGTCGTTGCCGGGTTGCTTAGGGCCTTGGATGAGAACTGGCATCATAATGAACTTCCACTTCATGCACATCCAAGGAGGAAGGTTATACATACATAAAGTCACGGGTCAGGTGCTGTGATTGCTGCTCTGCTCCCCGAAAGGATTAATGCCATCCGCGCTTAAACCAAACCATACGTTCCTTGGGTCAGCTGCAAACTCAGCCCAGTACTTTCTCTCGATTTTTCTCCACTGCGACCCGTCAGCGGGTGCTCTCAACTTCCCGTCTTTCTTACGGTACTCACTGTGCCATCGCATCAACTTGGCATGCTCTTCGTTTCTGAACAGACGTTTCAACCGTGGTATTATAGGAGCATACCACATCACCTTCGCAGGAACCATCTTCCTGGGGGGCTCGCCGTCAACATCACCAGGGTCATCTCGTCTGATCTTATACCGCAATGCACCGCATACCGGGCATGCATTCAGATCCTTGTACGCAGCGCGGTAGAGGATGCAGTCATTAGGGCATGCATGTATCTTCTGCACCTCCAATCCTAGAGGGCATACGACCTTCTTTGCTGCGTATGTACTGTCGGGCAATTCGTTATCCTTTGGAAGCTTCTTCTTCAATATTTTCAATAGCTTCTCAAATCCTTTGTCAGGCACAACATTCTCTGCCTTCCACTGCACCAATTCCAGTACGGTACCGAGCTTTGTGTTGCCATCTTCGCAATTGGGGTACAACCCTTTTTTGTGATCCTCTAACATGCGATCGAACTTCAGCTTCTCCTTTTGACTTTCGCATTGCGTCCTTGCATCGACAATGACCCGGCGGAGATCATCATCATCGGGCAGTGGTTCCTCTTGATCTTCAGCAGCTTCCCCCCTTGCAGCATCATTGGGCACATCGTCTGGTTCCTCTTGCTCTTCAGCAGCTTCCCCCGTTGCAGCATCACCGTATTCAGGGGGCACATAGTTGTCATCGTCCTCTTCTTCTTCGCCGTCTTCCATCATAACCCCTATTTCTCCGTGCCTCGTCCAAACATTATAGTGTGGCATGAAACCCTTGTAAAGCAGGTAGGTGTGAAGGATTTTCCGGTCAGAGTAAGACTTCGTATTCCCACATATAGGGCATGGACAACACATAAAACCATTCTGCTTGTTTGCCTCAGCCACTTCGAGAAAATCATGCACGCCCTTAATGTACTCGGAGGTGTGTCTGTCACCATACATCCATTGCCGGTTCATCTGCGCGCATTATATATAATTAAGTGTGTCAAAAACCATTACAGAACATCATGAATAGATAATTAAGTGACCAAATTAATAGAAGTTGATCATCACATTAAAACCAAAGTACATACATAGTTCTCATCTAACAACATATATATAGCTCTCCATAGCATCTAATTAATTAAACCATACATTGAAACTATGTAAAACATTTCAATGCAAAAACAAATGCGATCATAATCGCAACCAAGGTAACAATTGATCCAACGGCATAATGATACCAAGCCTCGGTATGAATGGCATATTTTCTAATCTTTCTAATCTTTAAGCGCATTGCATCCATCTTGATCTTGTGATCATCGACGACATCCGCAACATGCAACTCCAATATCATCTTCTCCTCCTCAATTTTTTTTATTTTTTCCTTCAAGTAATTGTTTTCTTCTTCAACTAAATTTAACCTCTCGACAATAGGGTCGGTTGGAATTTCCGGTTCAACCACCTCCTAGATAAATAAAATCTATGTCACATTGGTCGGCATATTTGTCATAAACAATAAATGAACCAAATAGTTATAAAAAGATAATATATACCACATCCGAATCATAGACAGGACGAGGGCCGACGGGGGCGGATACCAAAACCATCGCACTATGTAATAAGAAGGAATAATAAAAGTAACAAAATTAGACAAGTATCTATCTAAAGTATGAATTTTTTTCTTTCAGAAAGAAGATAAGAACAAGAGGCTCGCCATGGTGGTGCTGGCGACGAGATCGGCGCGGGCGATCGACGGTGGTGAAGACGGGGACGGGACGTGATGGACCGCAAAACCTAGACAAATCTCGGGGAAAATGGAGCTCGGAGGTCGAGTTTCGAGAGGAGAAAGATTAACTAGTGTGGCTCAGACATTTCATCGAACACCTCATGTGCATAGGAGGTGAGCTAGAGCACCCAAATGCCCTCCCCTCGCCGGCCAGAAAAAATAGAGCACTGTGGAGTGCTCTGCTGTGGCGATGGAGTATATATAGGCAACTCATTGGTCCCGGTTCGTGGCACCAACCGGGACTAAAGGCCTTTGGTCCCGGTTGGTGCCACGAACCGGGACCAATGCCCCCTTTAGTCCCGGTTGGTGGCACCAACCGGGACCAAAGGCCTTGTGCTGCCCCGCGTCAAAAGTTTAGTCCCACCTCGCTAGTTGAGAGAGCTCGAGAGTGGTTTATAAGCGCTGCTGTGCCCACCCTCTCGAGTTCCTCTCAACTGCAGGCTTTCGGGCCTAACCGTTCTCTTTGCCTGTGGGGCCTACTGGGCCTTCTGCGGGCCTGAATCCTGGCCCATGGATGGGTTTCAAGTCGTATTCAGGCTGTGGTGGCCCAGTAGGTGGCATAATTTTTTCCCTGTTTTTTGTTTTCTCTTTTGCTTTATTTATTTTGTTTTGTTTCTACTTACAACAAAAAACTTATTTATTTTATTCCATTTTGTTTCTAATTACTTATGTATTTTACTTTATTTATTTTATTTTTATTTATTTTACTGCTGCTATTTTTATTTATTTTACTGCTGCTATTTTTATTTATTTTATTAAGGTTTATTTATTTTATTTACTATAGTTTATTTTATTTTATTAAGGTTTATTTATTTTTTTAAGGTGTATTTATTTTATTTACTATAAAAAATGAACATAGATGCGCTTATAGAGAAAATTCAACCTAAATTCATAATAAATTTCTATGAAATTCAAAGAAATTTACTGTGAATTTAGGTCAAATTCCCTGTATAAGGGCATCTATTTTCACTTTGAGAGGAGCTCGACAAGGCAGAGAGGGACGGGCTTATAAACCGGTGTGAGCGCCCTTCGGTTGGCGAGGTGGGACTAAACTCTAACCGGGACTAAAGGGTGAGCCTCTGGTCCCAGTTCAAGCCACCAACCGGGACCAATGGTGGTGGGCCAGGAGCGAGGCCCATTGGTCCCGGTTTGTCCCACCAACCGGGACCAAAGGGGCCGGACGAACCGGGACCAATGCCCCCACGAGGCACGGTAGGCCCCTGGCCGCACGAACCGGGACCAATGCTCACATTAGTCCCGGTTCGTGACTGAACCGGGACTAATGTGAATATTGCCCTGTGACCAATGCCCAGTTTTCTACTAGTGATGCGTAGATGTATAGAACACAAAGATTTGTGGGTGTTGATGCTCAAATTGCTTACCTCTGTTGTATTATTTGGATTCAGCGGTATTGTGGGATGAAGAGGCCCGGACCAACCACTTGTTTTGCATAAGGTGGCTAGCGGGTGTCTGTCTCTCGTACTTTAGTTGAATATAATTTGACGAAAGCGGTCCTTATAGGAGGTTAAAATGCAACTTGATTATCACCGTTGTGGCTTAGCGTAGGTAAGAACGGTTCTTGCTAGTTGCTCATAGCAGCCACATAAAATTTGCAACAACAAAGTAGAGGACGTCTAACTTGTTTTTGCACTGCATGTTGTGATGCGGTATAGCCAAAACGCGATGTAATATATGTTGATGGATGAGATGATCATGTTTTGTAATAGGTTCACGACTTGCAAGTCGATGAGTACGGCAACCAGCAGGAGCATAAGGTTGTCTTTAATTTATTAATCACCATGTAATTACTTTACTTCATTGCTATGCGTTAGCAATAGTTGTAGAAGCAATAGTTGGCGGAGACGACCACGTGACGACACGATGATGAGATCATGATGATGGAGATCATGGTGTCATGCCGGTGACGATGGAGATCATGCCGATGCTTTGGAGATGGAGATCAAAGGCACGAGATGATAATGACCATATCATGTCACATATTGATTTCATGTGATCTTTATCCTTTTTATGCATCTTATTTTGCTTAGAACGACAGTAGCATTATAAGATGATCCCTTCACTTAATTTCAAGAAATTGTGTTCTCCTTGAGTATGCATCATTGCAAAAGTTCGTCGTTTCGAAGCACCTCATGATGATCGGGTGGGATATACTCTACGTTCGCATACAACGGGAAGCCAATTTTACACATGCAGAATACTTGGGTTAAACTTGACGAGCCTAGCATGTACAGACATGGCCTCGGAACACAGGAGACCGAAAGGTCGAATATGAGTCATATAGTAGATATGATCAACATGAAGATGTTCACCATTGATGACTACCCCATCTCATGAGATGATCGGACATGAGTCAGTTGATTTGGATCATGTGTCACTTAGAAAACTTGAGGGATGTTGATTTAAGTGGGAGTTCAATGCTAATTTGATTAACCGAACTAAATTATCATGAACTTAGTCTTAATTGTCTTTGCAAAATTTGTGTTGTAGATCAATGGCCCGCGCTGTAGTTCCCCAGAATTTTAATGCGTTCCTGAGAAAACTAAGTTGAAAGATGATGGAAGCAACTATGCAGTCTGGGTCCGTAACTTGAGGATTATCCTCATTGATGCACAGAACGCTTATGTCCTTGATGCACCGCTAGGTGACACACCCCCTCTAGCGTCGTCTATGGATGTTGTGAACATCTGACAGGCACGTTCTGATGACTACTCGATAGTTCAGTACGCCATGCTTTACGACTTAGAACCGGGGCTCTAAAGACGTTTTGAGCACCACAGAGCATATGAGATGTACTAGGAGCTCAAATTGGTATTTCCAGCTCATGCCTGGGTCGAGAGGTATGACATCTCCGACAAGTTCTTTAGCTATAAAATGGAGGAGAACAGTTCTGTTAGTGAGCATTTACTCAGAATGCCTGGGTTGCACAACTACTTGACTCAATTGGGAGTTAATCTTCCAGATGACTCGGTTATTGAAAGAATTCTCCAATCACTGCCACCAACCTATAAGGGCTTTGTAATGAGCTATAATATTCAAGGGATGGAGAAAACACTTCCCGGGCTCTTCGCAATGCTTAAGGCCGCGAAGGTAGAAATCAAGAAGGAGCATCAAGTGTTAATGGTTAAAAAGACCACTAGTTTTAAGAAAGACAAGGGAAAGAAAGGAAACGTTAAGAAGAACGGTAGAGCAGTTGCCGCTCCCATGAAGAAACCCAAGGGTGGACCCAAACCTGAGACTGGGTGCTTCTACTTCAAGGGGAATGGTCACTGGAACTGGAACTACCCCAAGTACTTGGCAGATAAGAAGGCTGGCAAAATCAACAAATGTATATTTGATATACATGTTACTGATGTGTACCTCACTAGTGCTCGTAGTAGCATCTCACGAGTTGGAATATACGCTTTTATGTGTTGATCAAAGCATATAGTTTTATACACAGACTTGCGGTGAAGCCTGTATTTACAAGAAAGTGAGTGGGAGCACTACAACCTTTCTGATAAGTATATGTGAATGACATATTGTTGATCAGAAATGATGTAGAATTTTCTGGAAAGCATAAAGGAGTGTTTGAGAGGAGTTTTTCAAAAAAAAGACCTCGGTGAAGCTACTTACATATTGGGCATCAAGATCTATAGAGATAGATCAAGACGCTTGATAAGTTTTTTCAATGATGTAGCGACCCGACCCGAATGGATCAAGTCTCTGTGCTTAAGTGTCATCCCTGGATCGGTATGCTGACACACACAGTACTCGAGGATTTATAACAGAGGTAAATCACATGTATAAAGTAACGTAAATACTATTACCTCAATCCAAATAGCGGAAGTAACAAGGTTGTGGATTCCCATCAACACCAACGGCAAAGTTGAGTGTAGAAATCGTAACCCTAACGTATCACTCACTCGTCGTAAGAATCCTGCAACATGAAACGTTGCAGCCCGAAAACGGGCCAGCACATGGAATATGCTGGCAAATTCACACCATAGAGAAACGATGAACAAAGGCTATCACTACATGCATATATGGCTGGTGGAAAAGCTCTATGGTTATAATGTTTTTGCGAAAAGCCAATTTTTCCCTATTGCAAAGGAATAAATTTTATTTGACTATCATGGTGGTTGTTAAACATTGAGATGGTTGACAGCATCTCAATCCCAATTAAGTATCATCATTAACCCAACAAAATTAATTAAAGTAACATGATGAGATCAACGGGATAATCCAAGAACTAAATACTCAAGATGTCCATAACCGGGGACACGGCTAATCATGATTAGTTTGTACACTCTGCAGAGGTTTGTGCACTTCTCCCCACAAGACTCGATCGCCTCCGCTTGATTCTCGCACTACATGATGTTTGAGAAACGGATGACCGAGACACAGTCTTTCAGAAGCGTTAGCACCTTACGATGGGTAGACCGATACACCTACATCCCCTACATCTGCTAGTCTACCACTGTAAGAGTTCACACAACTTAATCAACTATGCTAGAGCCCATAATAGCTTGTGGCTGCACACGGAAGTTTCTAGCATGAATAATCTCATGATCCCTTTGAACCTGGGTGGCGGTCCAAAAGAAACAGGCAATCCTGGAATACCCAGGTACCTCAATCCACCCAGATGTGAGTTTTAGTTGCCACCTTAAGTAAACCATTAATTAACAATCTCACATCTGTCATGGAAATTTACTCAAACCCAATCCACGTCTACGAGCATAACATAGCAATATAAGCAAACGTAGAAGTAACTCCCAAAGGTTTGATAATAAACAGGGCAATAGTTACTACCTCATCTACTTCCCAATAACCACAATTTAATTAGATCCTAATCATGCAATGTTTGAGGGTTGATCTAATGCAATAAAACTGGGTAGTAAAGAGGTATGATCAAAGTGTGAACTTGCCTGCAATGTTGATGAAGATGATTCGCACTCAAAACTCTTGATAGATCTACTCGTCACACTCCGGTCAATCTATCGTAAGCAAGCAATGGTAACCACACATAAGCAATCACTCAAAAGATCAGAAAGAACGAGGAAAACAATTCGGAAAACTTCAAAACCAAGAAAATAACTCTTGCAACATAAAACAATTTCTAACAGTACCAAAATTAGATGGATTTGGCCTTATCAGCAGGTTTAGGCCAAAAGCTTCGCTTTGCAAAAAAAATCAACTCAAACGGAGCTACGAAACTCAAGTTACGATCAGACGAAGTTTGAATATAAATTTGAACAAATTTCGAAATTTGAAAATTTCAAAAAGTTTATGTGACAGGTTCACTAGATAGGTGAAAACAAAACAAAACTATACACGCTGGTTTCATCTAATTTGGATGAACGAGTAAAAAGTTATGGCTATTTGAAAAATCAGGGCCAAGCTGTTTTGCAGAAGAAAAATAGTTACGGCTAAAAAAAATTAGGTTTAACGTATAAATACAGAGAACGAATAAATATACCTAAAAGACGACTTCGGAGTGAGGAGACAACTTTCAAAAGTCCCGCCGGAGAGGAGAAATATATTTTTCTTTAAGGAATCTAGTCAAACCAAAATTTTGATTTAACCCGAATCGGATGATTTTTGGAGGCTCTATGGGTCTATATTTATTGGTGAAAAAAATGCTTAAAGGTCAAAGGCTAGGCAATGTGGGACTAAACGTAAACGAAAAACAAAAAAAAAGAGAAAAGCGCATGGGCCTAAAGCTTCGGCCGGCCACGCGCATGCGTGCGGCGGTTTTTTTTGCACTAAAAGAAGAAAAAAGAAAAATATTTTTTTTTCTGCAAACATAACCAAAAAAACAACATGGGCCGGCATGGGTGCACTGTGCACGTAGGCGACGGATAAAATTTGGGCGGCACGTTCAATTTTTTATTAGAAACAGAAAGGAAAACTGTATAACAAAAACAAAAGTAAAATTGTACATAGGCATATTATATATCAACATTTTCAGAAAAAGATATCCTACAGTATGGGCATTTTTCTAGCATTAAATAAAATACACAAAAATTCAAATAAATCAAAGAGTGCTACTCCTCTACTAAAATCCAATAAAAATCATTTTCAAAATACCAAAATTAATTCAAATTTATTTCTCTCCAATTTTCTGTTGTAGGGAATCATGTTACCCTATTTTCCATATATTTTTATTTTGGAGAAAAATAATTTGAATAAAACCCAAATACTCCAAATTGAAAAAAAAATTCAAAAGGACTTTAAATTAGATCCTTTTAAACTTCCAACTCATATTTCATATGTTTTGAAAAAGTCATTTTATCTTCTCTCATGAAAATCATTGAGTTGCTTGAAGTTTCTGAATTGGAAATATTTTCAAATGATATTCAAATATTTTCAACACCCCTTTTCATTTAAATAAATGGAAGAAGTCATGTCATCTTCTCTCGAGGGTTTTGTGATGAAAATAATTTGAATTCATGGAGATCATAAAAGCAAAATGAAAGTTTGGGAAAGTCCTTTTATTCCCTCTCATTTAACTTTCAAAAGATTTTGAATTCACTCACTTTCAGTCAATCAATCAAACAACAATCCAACAAACAATCAAATCTATCTATTTATTATAACATTACAAAATTTAGAATTTTGGGATGTTACAAATGAGTACATACCTTGACAAGATTTTGAAGTAGTTCAAAATGGAACAACCAAATAAGGAGTTCTTGCCTGTGTTGCAAGGTATGAAGTTGAGTAAGACTCAAAGACCGACCACGGCAGAAGATAGAGAGAGAATGAAACTCATTCCCTATGCCTCATCCATAGGTTCTATAAAGTATGCCATGCTGTGTACCAGACCTATTGTATACCCTGCCCTAAGTTTGGCAAGGGAGTACAATAGTGATCTAGGAGTAGATCACTGGACATTGGTCAAAATTATCCTTAGAGGACTAAGGAAATATTTCTTGGTTATGGAGGTGATAATGAGTTTGCCGTAAAGAGTTACGTCGATGCAAGCTTTGACACCGACCTAGATGACTCCGAGTCTCGACCTGGATACATATTAAAAGTGGGAGCATTTAGCTAGAGTAGCTCCATGCAGAGCATTGTAGACATAGAAATTTGCAAAATACACACGGATCTGAATGTGGCAGACCCATTGACTAAACCTCTCTCACAAGCAAAACATGATCACACCTTAGTACCCTTTGGGTGTTAATCGCATGGCGATGTGAACTAGACTATTGACTCTAGTAAACCCTTTGGGTATTGGTCACATGGCGATGTGAACTATAGAGTGTTAAATCACATGACAATGTGAACTATTGGTGTTAAATCACATGGCGATGTGAACTAGATTATTGACTCTAGTGCAAGTGGGAGACTGAAGGAAATATGCCCTAGAGGCAATAATAAAGTTGTTATTTATATTTCCTTATATCATGATAAATGTTTATTATTCATGCTAGAATTGTATTAACCGGAAACTTGATACATGTGTGAATACATAGACAAAACAGAGTGTCCCTAGTATGCCTCTACTTGACTAGCTCGTTAATCAAAGATGGGTAAGTTTCCTAGCCATAGACATGTGTTGTCATTTGATGAACGGGATCACATCATTAGAGAATGATGTGATGGACAAGACCCATCCGTTAGCTTAGCATAATGATCGTTAAGTTTTATTGCTATTGCTTTCTTCATGACTTATACATGTTCCTCTGACTATGAGATTATGCAACTCCCGAATACCGGAGGAACACCTTGTGTGCTATCAAACGTCACAACATAACTGGGTGATTATAAAGATGCTCTACAGGTGTCTCCGAAGGTGTTTTTTGAGTTGGCATAGATCGAGTTTAGGATTTGTCACTCCATGTATCGGAGAGGTATCTCTGGGCCCTCTCGGTAATGCACATCACTATAAGCCTTGCAAGCAATGTGATTAATGAGTTAGTTGCCGGATGATGCATTACGGAACGAGTAAAGAGACTTGCCGGTAACGAGATTGAACTAGGTATGATGATACCGACGATCGAATCTCGGGCAAGTAACATACCGATAACAAAGGGAACAACGTATGTTGTTATGCGGTTTGACCGATAAAGATCTTCGTAGAATATGTAGGAGCCAATATGAGCATCCAGGTTCCGCTATTGGTTATTGACCAGAGATGTGTCTCGGTCATGTCTACATAGTTCTCGAACCCGTAGGGTCTGCACGCTTAACGTTCGATGACGATTTGTATTATGAATTATGTGATTTGATGTACCGAAGGTTGTTTGGAGTCCCGGATGAGATCACAGACATGACGAGGAGTCTCAAAATGGTCGAGACGTAAAGATCGATATATTGGAAGGATATATTCGCATATCGGAAAGGTTCCGAGTGATTCGGGTATTTTTCGGAGTACCGGAGAGTTACGGAAATTCGCCGGGGGAAGTAGTGGGCGTTAATGGGCCATACGGGAAAGGAGAGAAGGGCCTCAAGGGGTGGCCGCGCCCCCCCCATGGCAAGTCCGAATTGGACTAGGGAGGGGGCGGCACCCCCTCTCTTTCCTTCTCCCGCTCCTACTCCTTCCCTCTCTCCCCTCTTGGAAAAGGAAGGGGACTCCAACTAGGATTGGGAATCCTAGTTGGACTCCCCCTATAGGCGCGCACCTCCTAGGCCGGCCTCCTCTTCCTCCCTCCTTTATATACGTGGCCAGGGGGCACCCTAATAGCACAATAGAAAATCTTTTAGCCGTGTGCGGCGCCCCCTCCACAGTTACACAGCTCGGTCATATCGTCGTATTGCTTAGGCGAAGCCCTGCGCCGGTAACTTCATCATCACCATCACCACGCCGTCGTGCTGACGGAACTCTCCCTCGGCCTCAACTAGATCAAGAGTTCGAGGGATGTCACCGAGCTGAACGTGTGCAGATCGCGGAGGTGCCGTGCGTTCGGTACTTGGATCGGTTGGATCGCGAAGACGTTCGACTACATCAACCGCGTTACTAAACGCTTCCGCTTTCGGTCTACGAGGGTACGTGGACACACTCTCCCCGCTCATTTCTATACTTCTCCCAGATAGATCTTGCGTGATCATAGGATATTTTTGAAATACTACGTTCCCCAACAGTGGCATCTGAGCCAGGTCTATGCGTAGATGTTATATGCACGACTAGAACACAAAGAGTTGTAGGCGATAATAGTCATACTACTTACCAGCATGTCATACTTTGATTCAGCAGTATTGTTGGATGAAGCGGCCTAGACCGACATTACATGACCGCATTCATGAGACTGGTGTTGGAGATCGTTGCAGAAATTAAAAAAAATTCTACGCATCACCAAGAACAATCTATGGAGTCTTCTAGCAATGAGAGGGAAAAGAGTGCATCTACATACCCTTGTAGATCGCGAGCGGAAGCGTTCAAGTGAACGGGGTTGATGGAGTCGTACTCGTCATGATCCAAATCACCGATGACCGAGCGTCGAACGGACGGCACCTCCGCGTTCAACACACGTACGGTTGGGGAAGACGTCTCCTCCTTCTTGATCCAGCAAGGGGAGGGAGAGGTTGATGGAGATCCAGCAGCACGACGGCGTGGTGGTGGAAGCAGCGGGGATCTCGGCAGGGCTTCGCCAAGCTCAGCGAGAGGGAGAGGTGTCACGGGAGGGAGAGGGAGGCGCCAGGGGCTTCGGGTGCTGCTCCCATGCGCCTCCCCACTATATATAGGGGTGGAGGGGGCTGGTTTCTTGCCCTCCAAGTCCATTGGGGCATTGGCAAAGGTGGGGGAAAGAAATCCCATCATTTCCCTTCCCCACCGATTGTTATCCCCCTTTTTCAGGGATCTTGATCTTATCCCTTCGGGATATGATCTTATTCCTTCTAAGGTGGGATCTTGGTGCGCCTTGACCAGGGGTGTGGGGCCTTGCCCCCACTACCCACGTTCATGTGGGCCCCCCATGCAGGTGGGCCCCACTTTGGAACCTTCTAGAACCTTCCCGGTACAATACCGAAAAATCCCTAAACATTTTCCGGTGGCCAAAATAGGACTTCTCCTATATAAATCTTTACCTCCGGACCATTCCGGAACTCCTCGTGACGTCCGGGATCTCATCCGGGACTCCGAACAACTTTCGGTTAACCGCATACTAATATCTCTACAATTCTAGCGTCACCGAACCTTAAGTGTGTAGACCCTACGGGTTCGGGAGACATGCAGACATGACCGAGACGACTCTCCGATCAATAACCAACAGCGGGATCTGGATACCCATGTTGGCTCCCACATGTTCCACGATGATCTCATCGGATGAACCACGATGTCAAGGATTCAATCAATCCCATATACAATTCCCTTTGTCAATCGGTACGTTACTTGCCCGAGATTCGATCGTCGGTATCCCAATACCTTGTTCAATCTCGTTACCGGCAAGTCACTTTACTCGTACCGTAATGCATGATCCCGTGACCAAACACTTGGTCACATTGAGCTCATTATGATGATGCATTACCGAGTGGGCCCAGAGATACCTCTCCGTCATACGGAGTGACAAATCCCAGTCTCGATTCGTGCCAACCCAACAAACACTTTCGGAGATACCCATAGTGCACCTTTATAGCCACCCAGTTACGTTGTGACGTTTGGCACACCCAAAGCACTCCGATGGTATCCGGGAGTTGCACAATCTCATGGTCTAAGGAAATGATACTTGACATTTGGAAAAGCTCTAGCAAACGAACTACACGATCTTGTGCTATGCTTAGGATTGGGTCTTGTCCATCACATCATTCTCCTAATGATGTGATCTCGTTATCAATGACATCCAATGTCCATAGTCAGGAAACCATGACTATCTGTTGATCAACGAGCTAGTCAACTAGAGGCTCACTAGGGACATGTTGTGGTCTATGTATTCACACATGTATTACGATTTCCGGATAACACAATTATAGCATGAACAATAGACAATTATCATGAACAAGGAAATATAATAATAACCATTTTATTATTGCCTCTAGGGCATATTTCCAACAACTGGTTCTACCGCTGTGCTTCGCACATAGGTGGCTAGTGGGTGTCTGTTTCTCCAACTTTAGTTGAATCGAGTTTGACTATGCCCGGTCCTTGTTGAAGGTTAAAATAGCTTACTTGACGAAAAATCATTGTGGTTTTGATGCGTAGGTAAGAACGGTTCTTGCTAAGCCCATAGCAGCCACGTAAGACTTGCAGCAACAAAGTAGAGGATGTCTAACTTGTTTTTGCAAGGCATGTTGTGATGTGATATTGTCAAGACGTGATGAGATATAAATTGTTGTATGAGATGATCATGTTTTGTTGAAGTTATCGGCAACTGACAGGAGCCTTATGGTTGTCTCTTTATTGCATAAGATGCAAGTGCCATATAATTGCTTTACTTTATCGCTATGCGATAGCAATAGTTGCAAAAGCAATAGTTGGCGAGACGACCATGTGACGATACGTTGATAAAGATCAAGATGATGGAGATCATGGTGTCATGCCGGTGATGATGGAGTTCATAATGGTACTTTGGAGATGGAGATCAAAGGCACAAGATGATGATGGCCATATCATGTCACATATTTTGATTGCATGTGATGTTTATCTTTTATGCATCTTATTTTTCTCAGTACGACGGTAGCTTTATAAGATGATCCCTTACTAAAATTTCAAGGTATAAGTGTTCTCCCTGAGTATGCACCGCTGCGAAAGTTCTTCATGCTGAGACACCACGTGATGATCGGGTGTGATAAGCTCTACGTTCACATACAACGGGTGCAAGCCAGTTTTGCACACGCAGAATACTCGGGTTAAACTTGACGAGCCTAGCATATGCAGATATGGCGTCAGAACACTGAGACCGAAAGGTCGAGCGTGAATCATATAGTAGATATGATCAACATAGTGATGTTCACCATTGAAAACTACTCCATCTCACGTGATGATCTGACATGGTTTAATTGATATGGATCACGTGATCACTTAGATGATTAGAGGGATGTCTTTCTAAGTGGGAGTTCTTAAGTAATATGATTAATTGAACTTTAATTTATCATGAACTTAGTACCTGATAGTATTTGCATAATTATGTTGTAGATCAATAGCTCACGATGTAGCTCCCCGTTTATTTTTGATATGTTCCTAGAGAAAAACTATGTTGAAAGATGATAGTAGCAATGATGCGGACTAGGTCCGTGATCTGACGATTATCCTCGTTGCTGCACAGAAGAATTATGTCCTTGATGCACCGCCAGGTGACGGACCTATTGCAGGAGCAGATATAGATGTTATGAATGTTTGGCAAGCTCGGTATGATAACTACTTGATAGTTTAGTGCACCATGCTTTACGGCCTAGAACCTTGACTTAAAAAATGTTTTGAAAGCCACGGAGCATATAAGATGTTCCAAGAGCTGAAATTGGCATTTCAGACTCATGCCCGAGTCAACAGGTATGAGACCTCTTACAAGTACTGTAACGCCCCGGATCCTATGCGCCAGGTGTCCGCCAGTTATTCGCTGTCGTTGCCATGTCATTTGCTTGCGTGTTGCATTTTGCCATGTCATCATCTGCATTTCATATCATGTCATCATGTGCATTGCATTTGCATACGTGTTCGTCTCGAGCATCCGAGCATTTTCCCCGTTGTCCGTTTTGCAATCCGGCACTCCTATGTCACCCGCCGCCCCTTTTGTCTCTTTTCGCGTGCGGGTATTAAACGTTCTCGGAATGGGTCGGTATTTGCCGAGTGGCCTTGGTATAGCACTGACAGTCCGCCCGTCAAATTTCGTTGCATTCGGAGTCCGTTTGATAGCCCAACCGTTGAACTCATAGCGGTATCGTTGACGGTTCCCTCGTCAGACGTTTCGGTCTCCGTAACCGTCGCCGGGTCTCTCCCTCTCCTCTCCCACAGGCCAAGTCCAGTCCTCTAGACCCAGCCTACCCCTCCTCGCGTCCGGAACCGCCCGATCGCGATCGGAGAGCTCCGAAAGCCCCAAAAACCCTAATCCTAACCCCCCTTCCTTATATAAACCCCTCCCATGCCATTTTGGGCAGGCCCTAGCCTCCCCTAACCCCCAGCCGCAGCTATTCCCCCTCCTCCTCGGGATCTCCGCCGCCTCCCCCTTGTTTTCTGGCGCCGGCCACCTCCACCTCGCCACTTGGCAGCTCCCCATTGGCCAGCCGCCACCTCGCCATCGCCCTCCTCCTCTCCCCGCGCGCCACGTCGCCTCCCCGTTCGCCACCTGTCCCACGCCTCTCCCTCCAGCGCCCCATCCGCCGCCGGCCCGCCCAGGCCCGAACGGGGCCCGCCCGAGCCCATCTGGGCCCGAGCGCGCGCCGCCGCCCGCGTCTCGCTCCCCGCCGCCGCGCTCGAGCGCCTCTCCGCCACCTCACTGCCCCGCCGTGCCGGCGTTCTCCCTCGTCGGCCGGAGCCCCGTCGGATCCCAGGTCACCGCCCCCCCCGCCGTTCTCCTCTTTCCTCCCCGTCGCACCCTCTCCCTCTCACCCGCGGCCATGTCGCCGCCGTTTTCTCGCAGGAACCCCGGCGGGAGCCCCTCGTCACCGGGAACCGCGTCCCCGATGGCCGCCGTCCGCCGGATCCGGCGTCCCCGCCCCGGATCTGCATCCGCCGCCGCCTCCCGCACCGATCCCCGGCCCCCCTTTCGGCCCCGCCTCGTCCCGCGCTCGCCGGAGCGGCGCCGGGATCCACCGCCGCCGGAGCGCCTTCGTCGTCCGTGTGCGTGCGGGCACACGCAGTCGCCGCGTGGGCCATGTGGGCCCTGCAAGCCGCATCAGCCCCGGCCCGTGTTGCCTCTCCTCCGGCCCAACCGCCTCCTCTGCACCAACAGGCCCAAGTGGCCCAAGGTGAGCGAGCCCGCCTAAATCCCGCCCGTGCGTATAATAGCTAAGTCGCGCTCACCTGTTTTTTTCCTGATTTTGGCTAAGTCCTTAAATGCTTGCATTATCATGCCATGTTCTCTGCATTATAACTTTGTGCATGCATGTCCGTTTTGTGCGTGTAATATGTCACATTGTTCGTCTCGTGATGCTCTACATTTTATTCAATTGCACCGTGTTCATTAGAGGTCATCTTGATGCCCAAATCTCTGTTGGAAGAGGGCTAGTTGCTGTTATTCTCTGGTTCTTATCAGAACTTGGTGATTTGTCATTTTTGTATCATTTAATCTGTGCATCTTTTGGGCATGAGCTCTACATGTGTTTTGAAGTATTCCATGCCATCTTTCCAGTGGTGTAGTCCATGTTTTTTTGTGATCTCTGTGGTGACTAGTAGAAGCATGCAAAGTAGATCCCGTAATGTTTCTGATTTCAGGGACTTAGTGATTTCTCTAAGTCCTTGTCTGCTGTAATTTTGTTGCCATGTAAACTTGATGCTACAGAGATATCCATGCATATTTTGGAGATGTTCAGTAATGATGTTTTGTAGCTATTGTTGTAATTGATATATCCCTGCAAGTTTTTGCATTTATGGAGTGCCATAGCATGACTCAATCTTGCTATACTTTTGCTATAATATATTTCTGGCAGATTCTTAACATGATATTCATTCTTGCCAAGCTTATTGTAGTTGCTCCATACATGCTATGCTATTGTTCTTGCCATGGTTAGCTTCATAAACATGTCATCTTGCTGTAGGTGTGCTTGGTTTGTCATGCATTGCTCTGTAGTGAGTGCATCAAGCTCACAAAGAGGCCTTCATATTATTATTTCTGCCATGCTCTGTTTTCTGCTAAGTCTGAAACCTGGTAACGAAACTTGCTATGTTTACATGCTTGCCATCATATCTTCTGGTCCTTTTGGATTATCGTCAGTAAGGGAATTTTGTCATATACTTTGAGTAGATTCATGCCATGCCTTTCTTTGCTATGTTAAGTTCCTGTAGCATGTTGATTTCGTGCTCTGAACATTGCTACCTGATGTTATTTCTGCCATGTCCAGTAATTTCTCTAAGTCTGTGAATCTGTTATTATTTGCAATCTTGCCTTGTCCTTTTGAGCATGTTCTAGTGATTTCTGGAGATAGCTCAGTGTTCATGTTTTGTCATGCTTTACCTGTACATCATGTCCATGGCTTTTGTTTTCATGTTGAGTTGCTGTAGCATATTGTTTTGGTGCTTGCATTATGCCTAGTTGCTGTTTTGGACAGATTGTTGCTATGTATTGTTTGGAGTGTATGTGTTGCACCATTGCTCCGTTTCGAGCATGCCCTATATGAAACTGGCTTAGTTTTGCATGTAGTTTCATATTATCATGTTGCATCCTTGTTTTGAGGTGTTTGCTTGATGTTTGTATGCATTTTGCATCAATGCCATGTTTAACTTGTTTTACTCATATCTTTTAGACCGTAGCTCCGAATCTAATGAACTTTATATGTAACTTGACTAGAATTTAGTGTAGATCATCATGGTGCTCTTTAACTTGCTGTTTAACAACTTGAACATAAGGTTTAATCAGTTCTGGACCAATTTCGAAATATGCATATGAGGACTTACCGGAATTGGTATATGTTGATCCCGGCCTCATTTAAACTTGCCTTGATGTGTTGTTCTCGTATGCATCATCTCTTGTCATGAGTAGCTTCGTTTAGCCTTGTCATGCATCATTCTTGGTTGAGCATCATGTCTTGTTCATGTGTGGTGTGTTTACCTTGTTGTGTGCTTCTTCTCGATAGTTCCCGTGTCGTTGCGATCGTGAGGATTCGTTCGTCTTCGTGGCTTCATTTTCTTCATGGATTCGTTCTTCTTCCTAGCGGGATTTCAGGCAAGATGACCGTCACCTTGGATCTCATTACTATCATTGCTATTCTAGTTGCTTCGTTCTATCGCTTTGCTGCGCTACCTATTCACTTGCTCCTCAAGCCTCCCAAATTGCCATGAACCTCTAACCTTTGTCACCCTTCCTAGCAAACCGTTGTTTGGCTATGTTACCGCTTTGCTCAGCCCCTCTTATAGCGTTGCTAGTTGCAGGTGAAGATGAAGATTGCTCCATGTTGGATTATGTTTATGTTGGGATATCACAATATCTCTTATATTATTAATGCATCTATATATTTGGTAAAGGGTGGAAGGCTCGGCCTTATGCCTGGTGTTTTGTTCCACTCTTGCCGCCCTAGTTTCCGTCATACCGGTGTTATGTTCCTGGATTTTGCGTTCCTTACACGGTTGGGTGATTTATGGGACCCCCTTGACAGTTCGCCTTGAATAAAACTCTTCCAGCAAGGCCCAACCTTGGTTTTACCATTTGCTCAGCCTATTTCCCTTGGGAGTCGCGCTCTCAAGGGTCATCTTTATTTACCCCCCCCCCCCCGAGCCAGTGCTCCTCCGAGTGTTGGTCCAACCTGTCAGTCGCCGGTGGCCACCAGGGGCAACTCTGGGCTGGCCTATCGGAAGCTTGGACAATCCGGTGTGCCCTGAGAACGAGTTATGTGCAGCTCCTATCAGGATTTGTCGGCACATTCGGGCGGCTTTGCTGGTTTTGTTTTACCATTGTCGAAATGTCTTGTAACCGGGATTCCGAGACTGATCGGGTCTTCCCGGGAGAAGGAGTATCCTTCGTTGACCGTGAGAGCTTATCATGGGCTAAGTTGGGACACCCCTGCAGGGTTTTATCTTTCGGAAGCCGTGCCCGCGGTTATGTGGCAGATGGGATTTTGTTAATATCCGGTTGTAGAGAACTTGACACTTGACCTTATTTAAAACGCATCAACCGCGTGTGTAGCCGTGATGGTCTCTTCTCGGCGGAGTCCGGGAAGTGAACACGGTTTCTGGGTTATGTTTGACGTAAGTAGGAGTTCAGGATCACTTCTTGATCATTGCTAGTTGCACGACCGTTCCTTTGCTTCTCTTCTCGCTCTTATTTGCGTAAGTTAGCCACCATATCATGCTTATTCGCTGCTGCAGCCTCACCACTTTACCCCTTCCTTTCCCTTTAAGCTTTGCTAGTCTTGATACCCATGGTAATGGGATTGCTGAGTCCTCGTGGCTCACAGATTACTACAACACCAGTTGCAGGTTCAGGTTTTGCGATGATCATGACGCGAGAGCGATGTCTTCTTGTTCGGAGTTCTTCTTCTGCTTCTTCTTCGTTCAGGGGATAGGTTCCAGGTCGGCAGCCTGGGCTAGCAGGGTGGTTGTCGTTTGAGTTTCTGTTTATGTTTCATCCATAGTCGGATGTTGTTCTTATGTATTGATGTATTGATGTTCTCTTGCGGCATTTGTATGCCTTGTATGTATCCCCAAATATTATGTAATGTTGATGTAATGATATCCACCTTGCAAAAGCGTTTCAATATGCGGTTCTATCCTTGGTGGGGCCTTCGAGTCTCTTTAGGATAGTATCGCGTATTGGGCGTGACATACTTTGCCTACACGATGGAGGAAAATAGCTCAACAAGATTGTCTGAGTACTACAATCGCTTGAATCATGTGGGAGTTAATCTTCCAGATAAAATAGTGATTGATAGAGTTCTCTAGTCACTATCACCAAGTTATTGGAACTTCGTGATGAACTATAATATGCAAGGGATGACGAAAACGATTCCCGAGCTCTTCATGATGCAGAAATCGACGAAGGTAGAAATCAAGAAAAACATCAAATTTTGATGGTTGACAAGACCACTAGTTTCAAGTAAAAGGGCAAGGGAAAGAAAGGGAACTTCAAAAAGAATGGCAAGCAAGTTGCCTGTTGGGGAACGTAGTAATTTCAAAAAAAATCCTAAGCACACGCAAGATCATGGTGATGCATAGCAACGAGAGGGGAGAGTGTTGTCCACGTACCCTCGGCGACCATAAGCGGAAGCATTATGACAACACGGTTGATGTAGTCGTACGTCTTCACGATCGACCGATCCTAGTACCGAATGTATGGCACCTCCGCGATCTGCACACGTTCAGCTCGGTGACGTCCCGCGAACTCACGATCCAGTAGAGCTTCATCAGCACGACGGCGTGATGACGGTGATGATGAAGCTACCGGCGCAGGGCTTTGCCTAAACACTACGATGATATGACCGAGGTGGATTATGGTGGAGGGGGGCACCGCACAAGGCTTGGAACAGTCAACTTGTGTGTTCTAGGGTGCCCCCTGCCCCCGTATATAAAGGAGAAAGGGGGAAGGCCGGCCGGCCCTTGGTGCGCCCAAGGAGAGGAGGAATCCTCCTCCTAGTAGGAGTAGGATTCATCCTTTCCTAGTCCTACTAGGAAGGGGGAAGTAGGAAGGAAGGAGAGGGAGAGGGAGAGGGAAAGAGGGGTCGCGTCCCCTCCCCTAGTCCTATTCGGACTCCCCTTGGGGGAGCGCCACCTCCTAGGCTGCTCCCCTCTCTCTCCCCTAAGGCCCACTAAGGCCCAATACTTCCCCGGGGGGTTCCGGTAACCCCTCGGGCACTGGTTTTCTCAGAAATCACCCGGAACACTTCCGGTGTCCGAATATAGCCGTCCAATATATCGATCTTTATGTCTCGACCATTTCGAGACTCCTCGTCATGTTCGTGATCATATCCGGGACTCCGAACTACCTTCGGTACATCAAAACACATAAACTCATAATACCGATCGTCACCAAACTTTAAGCGTGCGGACCCTACGGGTTCGAGAACTATGCAGACATGACCGAGACACGTCTTCGGTCAATAACCAATAGCGGAACCTGGATGCTCATATTGTCTCCCGCATATTCTACGAAGATCTTTATCGGTCAAACCGCATAACAACATACGTTGTTCCCTTTGTCATCGGTATGTTACTTGCCCGATATTCGATCGTAGGTATCTCAATACCTAGTTCAATCTCGTTACCGGCAAGTCTCTTTACTCGTTCCGTAATGCATTATTCCGTGACTAACTCATTAGTCATATTGCTTGCAAAGCTTATAGTGATGTGCATTACCGAGAGGGCCCAAAGATACCTCTCTGACAATCGGAGTGACAAATCCTAATGTCGATCTATGCCAACTCAACAAGTACCATCGGAGACACATGTAGAGCACCTTTATAATCACCCAGTTACGTTGTGACGTTTGGTAGCACACAAAGTGTTCCTCCGGTATTCGGGAGTTGCATAATCTCATAGTCATAGGAACATGCATAAGTCATGAAGAAAGCAATAGCAATATACTAAACGATCAAGTGCTAAGCTAACGAAATGGGTCAAGTCAATCAAATCATTCTCTAATGATGTGATCTCGTTAATCAAATGACAACTCATGTCTATGGCTAGGAAACTTAACCATCTTTGATTCAACGAGCTAGTCAAGTAGAGGCATACTAGTGACACTCTGTTTGTCTATGTATTCACACATGTACTAAGTTTCCGGTTAATACAATTCTAGCATGAATAATAAACATTTATCATGATATAAGGAAATATAAATAACAACTTTATTATTGCCTCTAGGGCATATTTCCTTCAGTCTCCCACTTGCACTAGAGTCAATAATCTAGATGACACGGTAATGATTCTAACACCCATGGAGTCTTGGTGCTGATCATGTTTTGCTCGTGAGAGAGGCTTAGTCAACGGGTCTGCAAAATTCAGATCCGTATGTATCTTGCAAATCTCTATGTCTCCCTCCTTGACTTGATCGCGGATGGAATTGAAGCATCTCTTGATGTGCTTGGTTCTCTTGTGAAATCTGGATTCCTTTGCCAAGGCAATTGCACCAGTATTGTCACAAAAGATTTTCATTGGAACCGATGCACTAGGTATGACACCTAGATCGAATATGAACTCCTTCATTTGCTGCTTCCGAAGTAGCCATGTACTCTGCTTCACACGTAGATCCCGCCACGACGCTTTGCTTAGAACTGCACCAACTAACAGCTCCACCGTTCAATATAAACACGTACCCGGTTTGTGACTTAGAGTCATCCGGATCAGTGTCAAAGCTTGCATCGACGTAACCATTTACGACGAGCTCTTTGTCACCTCCATAAACAAGAAACATATCCTTAGTCCTTTTCAGGTATTTCAGGATGTTCTTGACCGTTGTCCAGTGATCCACTCCTGGATTACTTTGGTACCTCCCTGCTAAACTAATAGCAAGGCACACATCAGGTCTGGTACACAACATTGCATACATGATAGAGCCTATGGCTGAAGCATAGGGAACACCTTTCATTTTCTCTCTATCTTCTGCAGTGGTCGGGCATTGAGTCTGACTCAACTTCACACCTTGTAACATAGGAAAGAATCCTTTGTTTGCTTGATCCATTTTGAACTTCTTCAAAACTTTATCAAGGTATGTGCTTTGTGAAAGTCCAATTAAGCGTCTTGATCTATCTCTATAGATCTTGATGCCCAATATATATGCAGCTTTGATGTCTACTACACAACCTTCTTCTTGTAGACGTTGTTGGGCCTCCAAGTGCAGAGGTTTGTAGGACAGTAGCAAATTTCCCTCAAGTGGATGACCTAAGGTTTATCAATCCGTGGGAGGCGTAGGTTGAAGATGGTCTCTCTCAAACAACCCTGCAACCAAATAACAAAGAGTCTCTTGTGTCCCCAACACACCCAATACAATGGTAAATTGTATAGGTGCACTAGTTCGGCGAAGAGATGGTGATACACGTGCAATATGGATGGTAGATATAGGTTTTTGTAATCTGAAAATATAAAAACAGCAAGGTAGCAAGTGGTAAAAGTGAGCGTAAACGGGGTTGCAATGCTAGGAAACAAGGCCCGGGGTTCATACTTTCACTAGTGCAAGTTCTCTCAACAATAATAACATAATTGGATCATATAACTATCCTTCAACATTCAACAAAGAGTCACTTCAAAGACACTAATAGCGGAGAACAAACGAAGAGATTATTGTAGGGTACGAAACCACCTCAAAGTTATTCTTTCGGACCGATCTATTCAAGAGTTCGTACTAGAATAACACCTTAAGACAAATATCAACCAAAACCCTAATGTCACCTAGATACTCCAATTTCACCTCAAGTATCCGTGGGTATGATTATACGATATGCATCACACAATCTCAGATTCATCTATTCAAACCAACACAAAGTACTTCAAAGAGTGCCCCAAAATATCTACCGGAGAATCAAGACGAAAACGTGTGCCAACCCCTATGCATAAGTTCACAATGTTACGGAACCCACAAGTTGATCACCAAAACATACATCAAGTAGATCACGTGAATATCCCATTGTCACCACAGATAAGCACATGCAAGACATACATCAAGTGTTCTCAAATCCTTAAAGACTCAATCCGATAAGATAACTTCAAAGGGAAAACTCAATCCATTACAAGAGAGTAGAGGTGAAGAAACATCATAAGATCCAACTATAATAGCAAAGCTCGCGATACATCAAGATCGTACCACCTCAAGAACACGAGAGAGAGAGAGATCAAACACATAGCTACTGGTACATACCCTCAGCCCCGAGGGTGAACTACTCCCTCCTCATCGTGGAGAGCGTCGGGATGATGAAGATGGCCACCAGTGAGGGTTCCCCCCTCCGGTAGGGTGCCGGAACAGGGTCCCGATTGGTTTTTGGTGGCTACAGAGGCTTGCGGCGGCGGAACTCCCCATCTATTCTGTTCCCCGATGTTTTTAGGGTATATGGACATATATATATAGGCGAAAGAAGTCGGTAAGGGGAGCCACGAGGGTGGAGGGCGCGCCCATGGGGGGTGGGCTCGCCCCCTGCCTCGTGCCTTCCTCGTTGCTTCCCTTACGTACACTCCAAGTCTTCTAGATTGCTTCAGTTCCAAAAATAACTCTCCCGAAGGTTTCATTCCATTTGGACTCCGTTTGATATTCCTTTTCTGCGAAACACTGAAACAAGGAGAAAAACAGAAACTGGCACTGGGCTCTAGGTTAATAGGTTAGTCCCAAAAATCATATAAAATAGCATATAAAACATCCTAGATGGATAATATAATAGCATGAATACTTCATAAATTATAGATAGGTTGGAGACGTATCAGCATCCCCAAGCTTAATTCCTGCTCGTCCTCGAGTAGGTAAATGATAAAAGAAATAATTTATGAAGTGTGAATGCTAGAAGGTGCACAAGTTTGATCAATGATAATTTCAATCACCTTTTCTAGCATCATTATATGTCATAACAGTGGCTCATATCTTAAAGCTTCTCATGATCAAGTAACAAACTATTCACATGTTAAAGTATAGATCATAAACTTTCTTGAAAACTAACAAACAGTTCTCAGTCATCAAACAATTGCAATTCATCTTATTTTCAGGAAGGGTCTATGTAAGAGCTTTGATTTAGTAAATCCCACATACTCAACTATCATATAGTCTTCCATGATTGCTACCACTCAAAGCATATTTTTAGAACAAATAGTATTCATCGAACACAGAGAAAGATAGGGGCTTAATGTCTCGCCTCCCAACCTTTTACCTCAATGTAATGTCAACAGTAATAATTCATGCTCAAATATATTTGAATGGCCATATATGCTTAGATATTTCCATCACATGATGCTTGCCAACTAAAGAGTGAGTTGGAATGAGAAGGAATACTACTGACTCTTGCATAAAAGTAAAAGATAGGCCCTTCGCAGAGAGAAGCGGGGATTTAAAGAGGTGCCAGAGCTCGAAGCAAAAACAGAGATGAACATAATTTTGAGAGGTATGCTTTCACTGTCAACATAACAACCAAGAGTTCCCAATATCTTCCATACTAGATACATTACAGGCGGTTCCCACGCAGAAAGGTAAAGTTTTTACTCCCCCTCCACCAACATTCACACTCCACGGCTTGTCCGAAACAACGGGTGCCGTCCAACTATCAACATTCCTGGGGGAGTTTTGTTTAAATTATTTGAAAATTTGTTTTTGATCTTTTGATCATAGGACTGGGCATCCCAATTGTCGGTGTGGAACGACACCTATGGGATCACAAGAATCCCTACTACGGTTGCCGGGCGCGGGGTTGCGAGAAGAGCAGGGCTAGTAGACAGCACAAGAATCGTTTACCCAGGTTCGGGCCGCGAGGATGCGTAAAACCCTAGTCCTGCTTTGGTGGGTGTATTTCAGAGAGTTCTTGAGCTCTCGAACTAGCTGTGGTGAGTGCGTGGTTCGAAAGAGCCGAATCCTTCTCCAGTATGCCATGGGCCTCCTTTTATAGTCGGAAGGGGCTGCCGCAGTGGCACACAGGAGGTGGAAAGGCGTACAGTGCCCTGAGCTTATCGCTCGTATTACAGGACAAGACGCATTTAATGCGTAGCTTAGGTGTCCCCTTGCTTTATTGGGGACGGGGGCGAGGCCCGTCCCGTCCGTCGCCGCTCCTCCTCGCTTTCACACGCGCCCTGGCCAGTGAGGCGTGTGGTGCCATGTAGGCAGGCAGGCAGCTGAGGTGGCGCAATGGCGGAGTGTTCACGAAGATCTGCATGCCGCTACGCAGGCGCTTGATGAGTTGGCCTGGGAGCTGCATGTTGCCACGCAGGTGCCCGCCCAGCTGGTTGAGCTGGCAGCTGCATGTGAACGGCGGTGGAAGCTTGGTTGGCGTGGGCCTGGCGGTGGCCCTGCTAGCGTCCTTGGTGAGGGCCTTGCCGGGTGGCCCGGCAAGGGTCTTGCCGTGGCGCGCTTTCGTCCCCGGCAAGGGCCTTGCCGGGGGTCTGGTGGCCTTCCTCGGCAAGGATCTTCCCGAGGATCGTCGTCTTCTAATCCTCATCTGATCTTGAATATGTCTTCACAAAGATCTGCATGCCAGCACGAAGGTGCCTCCCGAGCCCTGGCCCAACATGATGTTGGAGACCGTGGGCTCAAGGGTGGCCCGCTCTGTTGGTGTGGGGTGAGTTGTCCCAGCAAGGATCTTGCCGGGGCTGCTGAGGCTGCCTTGGCAAGGGTCTTGCCGGGGGAACCTTCTTCGTCCCTCTGCTCTTTGTGGTCTTGGCCTTGGCGTTGCTCTTATTATCTTGGGCTTTGGTCTTACCTTGGCTCACCTCCCCTGTTCTGCTTGGCGTGACCGTAGGCGCGGCTCCGACTGCACGTGCACAGGTATAGGGGTACAAAAACGCACCCCTCTTTTGTACATCGACAGGAGCCCCCGGGCCTGGGACACACATAAGCGTGACACGTGGTTGGGCCAGGCCCAAAACGGTGCGCGGGCAGGCGGGGCGGTTTTCACCGCGGTAAAACTTTTCGCGCGTTGCGCTTCCCACGACCCGTGCGCGCAGCGCGGCGTGGAGGGGTGTGCGTGACGTGGGCGGCATGCGTGGGGCGGTCTCCACATGCATGCATCACATCGTAGTAAAGAGGCGGCTCGCGCCTTCCCCGTAAAAAGAGGAAGGCATGGAGGCGCGGCTCATTTACTGAACGGGGCCTGGGCGCGGTAGTCAGCAAGGCTGGGGAGCTCTCCGAGGCCAACAACTCCATCAAAGACCTCAAGCTGAAGCTGGAGGGTCTCTAGGAGGTGATGTCAGAGGCCAAAACCCGAGAGGGGACCCTAGCCAAGGAGCTGGAGGACGAGAAGCAGTTGCGGAAGAATGAGGGCCTCAACTTCGCAGATCACGTGGAGGGCGAGAACCGTTGGCTCGATCGCCTCGCCACCGTCGCCAACCAGGCCGCCGCGCAACTGGCCATCATGGGGATGCCGGACGTGAGGTATGTCCCGGAGCAGAGCGTGAGCGCTAATTGCAGCCTGACCATGTTCTTTGAGAAGGTCGTCGGCGCTCTGGAGCGGCTCCACGCCAACCGGGCGGCCTCACTGGCCAACGAGTCCCCGGAGGCTTTGCCAGGGTGCCATGACCAAGGTTCTCACCAAGGTGGCGCACTGGTACCCCGACCTCGACTTCGACGCCACGCTGGAGAGCTTGCCGGAGGGTACTGACATCGCGCCGCTCAGGGAGCGCATCAAGCCCATCATTAGCCGAGTCGGCAAAATTCAGAGGGTGGAGGGCCAGCGCTGGGATTAGGCATCCCGTTCTTTATCACCGCTGCAGGTTCACAACAAAGACAATCACTATCTCTAGTTAGAACCGCAGCAACAATTCGATGTAATATAACTCTGCAACACTTTCAGTATTTTGCATGTTATTTTCCTGTTCGATTTTCCTTTGTATGTCCTCCCTACGTTACTGGGTAGGCTCGCCGGCGCGTAAACCCAAGGCGGCGTCTTGGGGATGGATCCCCATTGGCCTGCCGGGTGTGCTTGCTACCGGGCGAACCACCTTGCCGCCCTTAGCGTGGCCGCCCGAACTATCGAGCTTCACTCGAGTCAGAGTCGGGAGCGTTGCCAAGTGCGGAAGGCTACCCCGCCACTCTCGACACGGCCGCTTTGAGCTGTTGAGTGGACTCGAAACAGAACAAGGGTGTTGCCAATTGTGGGAGGGCCCCTTTGCGTGCAGGTTTCTCATACATAGGCGAGATCTCCGAGGACGATAACCTTATGTATAGGAGGAAATAACTCAAAGCTCTGAATGACTTAGCTTTTCTGTTGCCGAGCCGGCGTCGTTCCTCCAGCCGCCTTCTTCTCAGGAGCCAAGGGCGATGAAGAACTGCTAGGCTAACTACTAGACCACATTCTCACAATTGCGTCCCCTACCTGGCGCGCCAAAGATGTCGGTGCGGAACGACACCTATAGGATCACAAGAATCCCTACTACGGTTGCCGGGGCGCGGGGTTGGGAGAAGAGCAGGGCTAGTAGACAGCACAAGAATCGTTTACCCAGGTTCGGGCCGCGAGGATGCGTAAAACCCTAGTCCTGCTTTGGTGGGTGTATTTCAGAGAGTTCTTGAGCTCTCGAACTAACTGTGGTGAGTGCGTGGTTTGAAAGAGCCGAATCCTTCTCCAGTATGCCATGGGCCTCCTTTTATAGTCGGAAGGGGCTGCCACAGTGGCACACAGTAGGTGGAAAGGCGTACAGTGCCCTGAGCTTTTCACTCGTATTACACGACAAGACGCATTTAATGCGTAGCTTAGGCGTCCCCTTGCTTTATTGGGGACGGGGGCGAGGCCCGTCCCGTCCGTCACTGCTCCTCCTCGCTTTGACACGCGCCCTGGCCAGTGAGGCGCGTGGTGCCATGTAGACTGGCAGGCAGCTGAGGTGGCGCAGTGGCGGAGCCTTCACGAAGATCTGCATGCCGCCACGCAGGCGCTTGATGAGTTGGCCTGGGAGCTGCATGTTGCCACGCAGGTGCCCGCCCAGCTGGTTGAGCTGGCAGCTGCATGTGAACGGTGTTGGAATCTTTGTTGGCATGGGCCTGGCGGTGGCCCTGCTGGCGTCCTTGGTGAGGGCCTTGCCGGGTGGCCCGGCAAGGGTCTTGCCGTGTGGCCCGGCAAGGGTCTTGCCGTGTGGCCCGGTAAGGGTCTTGCCGTGGCGCGCTGTCGTCCCCGGCAAGGGCCTTACCGGGGGTCTGGTGGCCTTCCTCGGCAAGGATCTTGCCGAGGATCGTCATCTTCTAATCCTCATCTGATCTTGAATATGTCTTCACAAAGATCTGCATGCCACCACGGAGGTGCCTCCCGAGCCCTGGCCCAACGTGATGTTGGAGACGGTGGGCTCAAGGGTGGCCCGCTCTGTTGGTGCGGGGCGAGCTGTCCCGGCAAGGATCTTGCCGGGGCTGCTGAGGCTGCCCGGCAAGGGTCTTGCCGGGGGAACCTGCTTCGTCCCTCTGCGCTTTGTGGTCTTGGCCTTGGCGTTGCTCTTATTATCTTGGGCTTTGGTCTTACCTTGGCTCACCTCCCATGTTCTGCTTGGCGTGACCGTAGGCGCGGCTCCGACTGCCCATGCACAGGTATAGGGGTAGAAAAACACACCCCTCTTTGTGTACACCGACACCAGTTACCAGCCATTTTCTCGTGAATGATGAGCGGAGTCCACTCATCGTAAGAATAACCCACCTAGCATGGAAGATACTAACAGCCCCTAGTCGCTACATGAGCGATTCGGGCATACAAAACAGATTATTATTTGAAGGTTTAGAGTTTGGCACATGTAAATTTACTTGGAACGACAGGTAAATACCGCATATAGGTAGATATGGTGGACACTCATGGAAGAAACTTGGTTCAAGGAGTTTGGATGCACTAGCAGTATTCCCGCTTAGTACAGATATTCTGGCTAGCAAAGGATTCTAAATAGCAAGCACCACATGTTAGAGGATCCATAACAATATAACTTCTATACAAATATACCCAAGCATAACTCATTATGTTGTCTTCCTTGTCCCACTTCAACTAATTTTCTCAGGTTTGAAAATGATTAATGGGGCTCACAATCATAGAAGATGTCCAAGATAGTATATTTATATGTGAAATCTCTCTCCCTTCAATATTCTTTCATGAATTGTTCAAGTGACCAATACAACGTTTGCTAAATTTCAATAAATTTACCACCTCTACTTCTTATATGTGAATGCATTACTCCCCACGGGAAAGGCATATGAAATAGATATAATTTCAGATTTATGACATTCAAATCATTCAACCATTTACTCATAAGATATAAGTGAAGCACATGAGTAAATGACAAACTACTCCCAAAAAGATATAAGTGAAGATCAATGAGTAATTAAATAATTATGTAGCTATGTGAAGACTCTCTCTCATTTAAGAATTTCAGATCTTGGGATATTATTCAAACAGCAAGCAAAAAAACGACATTTCAAGGATAGCACTTATCATGTGAAGAAGCAAAAACTTAGGCTCAACCGATACTAACCGATAATTGTTGAAGAAGAAAGGTGGGATGCCTACAGGGGCATCCCCAAGCTTAGATACTTGAGACTTCTTGAAATATTATCTTGGGGTGCCTTGGGCATCCCCAAGCTTGAACTTTTGCGTCTCCTTAATTCCTTTTATATCACGGTTTCCTAAATCTCAAAAGCTTCATCCACACCAAACTCAACAAGAACTCGTGAGATAAGTTAGTATAAACCAATGCAAAAACCTTATCATTTCTACTGTAACAAATCACTAAAATTATTATTCAACATTGCATACTAAATTCCTCTGCATATTTAATACTCCTATACTCAAATAGAATCATTAAACAAGCAAACATATGCAAACAATGCAAACATAACAGCAATCTGCCAAAACAGTACAGTCTGTAAAGAATGCAAGATTCATCATACTTCCCTAACTCCAAACATTATGAAAGAAAATTACCACTGTAGTAAATTTATCAGAGCTTATTACTCAAAAGGTTTCAACATTTTATCACATTCTGACTTTTCTAGGGAATTTTTGCAACAGCGGTAAACTTTCTGTTTTTCAAACAGCAAGATGTATACTTGCAAAATAAGCATAGTAAAAGCTATCCTTGAAATTTTTATTGAAACTAGAGATGCAAAACATTATTCTAAATAATAGCAAGCAAAGCTAAAGAAAATTAAATGACACTCCAAGCAAAACACATATCATGTGGTGAATAAAAATATAGCTTCAAGTAAAGTTACCGATGAACGAAGACGAAAGAGGGGATGCCATCCGGGCATCCCCAAGCTTAGGCTCTTGGTTGTCCTTGAATATTACCTTGGGGTGCCTTGGGCATCCCCAATCTTAGGCTCTTGCCACTCCTTACTCCATAGTCCATCGAATCTTTACCCAAAACTTGAAAACTTCACAACACAAAACTTAACAGAAAATCCCCTGAGCTCCGTCAGCGAAAGAAAACAAAACACCAATTCAAGGTACTGTAATGAACTCATTCTTTATTTTTATTGGTGTTAAATCTACTGTATTCCAACTTCTGTATGATTTATAAACTATTTTACTGGCCATAGATTCATCAAAATAAGCAAACAACACACGAAAAACAGAATCTGTCAAAAACAGAACAGTCTGTAGTAATCTGTAACTAACGCAAACTTCTGGAACTCAAAAACTTCTACCAAAATAGGACGACCTAGATAATTTGATTATTGATCTGCTGCAATTGGAATCAGTATTTTATCACGTTCTGGTGATTTTAAACAATTGTTTTTGTGAACAGAAAGTTTCTGGAATTTTCAGCAAGATCAAATAACTATCATCCAAGAAGATCCTATAGGTCTTACTTGGCACAAACACTAATTAAAACATAAAACTACGTCTAACCGGAGGCTAGATCAAATATTTATTACTAAACAGAACCAAAAATCAAGAAACAAAAATAAAATTGGGTTGCCTCCCAACAAGCGCTAACGTTTAACACCCCTAGCTAGGCATGATGATTTCAATGATGCTCGCATAAAAGATAAGAATTGAAACATAAAGAGAGCATCATGAAGAATATGAATAGCACATTTAAGTCTAAACCACTTCATATGCATAGTGATTTTGTGAGCAAACAACTTATGGGAACAATAATCAACTAGCATAGGAAGGTAAAACAAGCATAACTTCAAAACTTTAAGCACATAGAGAGTAAACTTGATATTATTGCAATTTCTACAAGCATACATTCCTCCCTCATAATAATTTTCAGTAGCATCATGAATGAATTCAACAATATAACCAGCACCTAAAGCATTCTTTTCATGATGCACAAGCATAGAAATTTTATTACTCTCCACATAAGCAAATTTCTTCTCATGAATAGTAGTGGGAGCAAACTCAACAAAATAACTATCATGTGAAGCTTAATCCAATTGAAAATTAAAATCATGATGAGAAGTTTCATGGTTATCTTTATTATTTATAGCATACGTGTCATCACAATAATCATCATAAATAGGAGGCATGCTTTCATCATAATAAATTTGCTCATCAAAACATGGGGGACAAAAAATATCATCTTCATCAAACATAGCTTCCCCAAGCTTGTTGCTTTGCATATCATTAGCATCATGGATATTCATAGAATTCATACTAACAACATTGCAATCTTGCTCATCATACAAAGATTTAGTGCCAAACATTCTATAGATTTCTTCTTCTAGTACTTGAGCACAATTTTCCTTTCCATCATACTCACGAAAGATATTAAAAAGATGAAGCGTATGAGGCAAACTCAATTCCATTTTTTTGTAGTTTTGTTTTATAGACTAAACTAGTGATAAAACAAGAAACTAAAAGATTCGATTGCAAGATCTAAAGATATACCTTCAAGCACTCACCTCCCCGGCAACGGCGCCAGAAAAGAGCTTGATGTCTACTACACAACCTTCTTCTTGTAGACGTTGTTGGGCCTCCAAGTGCAGAGGTTTGTAGGACAGTAGCAAATTTCCCTCAAGTGGATGACCTAAGGTTTATCAATCCGTGGGAGGCGTAGGTTGAAGATGGTCTCTCTCAAACAACCCTGCAACCAAATAACAAAGAGTCTCTTGTGTTCCCAACACACCCAATACAATGGTAAATTGTATAGGTGCACTAGTTTGGCGAAGAGATGGTGATACAAGTGCAATATGGATGGTAGATATAGGTTTTTGTAATCTGAAAATATAAAAACAGCAAGGTAGCAAGTGGTAAAAGTGAGCGTAAACGGGGTTGCAATGCTTGGAAACAAGGCCTGGGGTTCATACTTTCACTAGTGCAAGTTCTCTCAACAATAATAACATAATTGGATCATATAACTATCCCTCAACATGCAACAAAGAGTCACTCCAAAGACACTAATAGCGGAGAACAAACGAAGAGATTATTGTAGGGTACGAAACCACCTCAAAGTTATTCTTTTGGATCGATCTATTCAAGAGTTCGTACTAGAATAACACCTTAAGACAAATATCAACCAAAACCCTAATGTCACCTAGATACTCCAATGTCACCTCAAGTATCCGTGGGTATGATTATATGATATGCATCACACAATCTCAGATTCATCTATTCAAACCAACAGAAAGTACTTCAAAGAGTGCCCCAAAATTTCTACCAGAGAATCAAGACGAAAACGTGTGCCAACCCCTATGCATAAGTTCACAATGTTACGGAACCCGCAAGTTGATCACCAAAACATACATCAAGTAGATCACGTGAATATTCCATTGTCACCACAGATAAGCACATGCAAGACATACATCAAGTGTTCTCAAATCCTTAAAGACTCAATCTGATAAGATAACTTCAAAGGGAAAACTCAATCCATTACAAGAGAGTAGAGGGGGAGAAACATCATAAGATCCAACTATAATAGCAAAGCTCGCGATACATCAAGATGGTACAACCTCAAGAACACGAGAGAGAGAGAGAGAGATCAAACACATAGCTACTGGTACATACCCTCAGCCCCGAGGGTGAACTACTCCCTCCTCATCATGGAGAGCGTCGGGATGATGAAGATGGCCACCAGTGAGGGTTCCCCCCTCCGGCAGGGTGCTGGAACAGGGTCCCGATTGGTTTTTGGTGGCTACAGAGGCTTGCGGCAGCAGAACTCCCGATCTATTCTGTTCCCCGATGTTTTTAGGGTATATGGGCATATATAGGAGAAAGAAGTCGGTAAGGGGAGCCACGAGGGGCCCATGAGGCTGGAGGGCGCGCCCCCTGCCTCGTGCCTTCCTCGTTGCTTCCCTTACGTACACTCCAATTCTTCTGGATTGCTTCCGTTCCAAAAATAACTCTCCCAAAGGTTTCATTCCGTTTGGACTCCGTTTGATATTCCTTTTCTTCGAAACACTGAAACAAGGAGAAAAACAGAAACTGGCACTGGGCTCTAGGTTAATAGGTTAGTCCCAAAAATCATATAAAATAGCATATAAATGCATATAAAACATCCTAGATGGATAATATAATAGCATGAATACTTCATAAATTATAGATACGTTGGAGACGTATCAAGCTTCACCGAGGTCTTTCATTGAAAAACTCTTATTCAAGTATCCTTTTATGCTATCCAGAAATTCTATATCATTTCCAATCAACAATATGTCATCCACATATTATATTAGAAATGTTGCAGAGCTCCCACTCACTTTCTTGTAAATACAGGCTTCTCCAAAAGTCTGTATAAAACCATATGCTTTGATGACACTATGAAAACGTTTATTCCAACTCCGAGATGCTTGCACCAGTCCATAAATGAATCGCTGGAGCTTGCACACTTTGTTAGCATCCTTTGGATCGATAAAACCTTCAGGTTGCATCATCTACAACTCGTCTTCCGGAAATCCATTCAGGAATGGAGTCTTTACATCCATTTGCCAAATTTCACAATCAAAAAATGCGGCAATTGCTAACATGATTCGGACGGACTTAAGCATCGCTACGGGTGAGAAGGTCTCATCATAGTCAACTCCTTGAACTTTTCGAAAACCTTTCGCAACAAGTCGAGCTTTGTAGACAGTAATATTACCGTCAGCGTCAGTCTTCTTCTTGAAGATCCATTTATTCTCGATGGCTTGCCGATCATCGGGCAAGTCAACCAAAGTCCATACTTTGTTCTCATACATGGATCCCATCTCAGATTTCATGGCCTCAAGCCATTTTGCGGAATCTGGGCTCATCATCGCTTCCTCATAGTTCGTAGGTTTGTCATGGTCAAGTAACATGACCTCCAGAATAGGATTACCGTACCACTCTGGTGCGGATCTTACTCTGGTTGACCTACGAGGTTCGGCAGTAACTTGATCTGAAGTTACATGATCATCATCATTAGCTTCCTCACTAATTGGTGTAGGAATCACAGGAACAGATTTCTGTGATGAACTACTTTCCAATAATGGAGCAGGTACAGTTACCTCATCAAGTTCTACTTGCCTCCCACTCACCTCTTTCGAGATAAACTCCTTCTCTAGGAAGGATCCATTCTTAGCAACGAATGTCTTGCCTTTGGACCTATGATAGAAGGTGTACCAAAAAGTCTCCTTTGGGTATCCTATGAAGACACATTTCTCCGATTTGAGTTCGAGCTTATCAGGTTGAAGCTTTTTCACATAAGCATCGCAGCCCCAAACTTTAAGGAACGACAACTTTGGTTTCTTGCCAAACCATAGTTCATAAGGCATCGTCTCAACGGATTTAGATGGTGCCCTATTTAACGTGAATGCAGCCGTCTCTAAAGCATAACCCCAAAACGATAGCGGTAAATCAGTAAGAGACATCATAGATCGCACCATATCCAGTAAAGTACGATTACGACGTTCGGACACACCATTACGATGTGGTGTTCCGGGTGGCATGAGTTGCGAAACTATTCCGCATTGTCAAATGAAGACCAAACTCGTAACTCAAATATTCTCCTCCATGATCAGATCGTAGGAACTTTATTTTCTTGTTACGATGATTTTCCACTTCACTCTGAAATTCTTTGAACTTCAAAAATGTTTCAGACTTATGCTTCATCAAGTAGATATACCCATATCTGCTCAAATCATCTGTGAAGGTGAGAAAATAATGATACCCGCCACGAGCCTCAACATTCATTGGACCACATACATCAGTATGTATGATTTCCAAAAAATCTGTTGCTCGCTCCATTGTTCCGGAGAACGGCGTTTAGTTCATCTTGCCCATAAGGCACGGTTCGCAAGTACCAAGTGATTCATAATCAAGTGATTCCAAAAGTCCATCAAAATGGAGTTTCTTCATGCGCTTTACACCGATATGACCTAAACGGCAGTGCCACAAATAAGTTGCACTATCATTATCAACTTTGCATCTTTTGGCTTCAATATTATGAATATGTGTATCACTACTATCGAGATTCAATATAAATAGACCACTCTTCAGGGTTGCATGACCATAAAAGATATTACTCATATAAATAGAACAACCATTATTCTCTGATTTAAATGAATAACTGTCTCGCATCAAACAAGATCCAAATATAATGTTCATGCTCAACGCTGGCACCAAATAACAATTATTCAGGTCTAAAACTAATCCCGAAGGTAGATGTAGAGGTAGCGCGCTGACTGCGATCACATCGACTTTGGAACCATTTCCCATGCGCATCGTCACCTCGTCCTTAGCCAATCTTCGCTTAATCCATAGTCCATGTTTTGAGTTGCAAATATTAGCAACAGAACCAGTATCAAATACCCAGGTGCTACTGCGAGCATTAGTAAGGTACACATCAATAACATGTATATCACATATACCTTTGTTCACCTTGCCATCCTTCTTATTGGCCAAATACTTGGGGCAGTTCCGCTTCTAGTGACCAGTTCCTTTCCAGTAGAAGCACTCATTCTCAGGCTTAGGTCCAGACTTGGGCTTCTTCACTTGAGCAGCAACTTGCTTGCCGTTCTTCTTGAAATTCCCCTTCTTCCCTTTACCCTTTTTCTTGAAACTGGTGGTCTTGTTGACCATCAACACTTGATGCTCCTTCTTGATTTCTACCTCCACAGCCTTTAGCATTGCGAAGAGCTCGGGAATTGTCTTCTCCATTCCTTGCATGTTATAGTTCATCACGAAGCTCTTATAGCTTGGTGGCAGTGATTGAAGAATTCTGTCAATGACACTATCATCCGGAAGATTAACTCCCAGTTGAATCAAGTGATTGTTATACCCAGACATTTTGAGTATATCTTCATTGACATAACTATTCTCCTCCATCTTGCAGCTGTAGAACTTATTGGAGACTTCATATCTCTCAATCCGGGCATTTGCTTGAAATAGTAACTTCAAATCCTAGAACATCTCATATGCTCCATGACGTTCAAAACGTCGTTGAAGTACCGGTTCTAAGCCGTAAAGCATGGCACACTGAACTATCGAGTAGTCATCAGCTTTGCTCTGCCAGACATTCATAACATCTGGTGTTACTCCTGCAGCGGGTTTGGCACCTAGCGGTGCTTCTAGGACATAATTCTTCTGTGCAGCAATGAGGATAATCCTCAAGTTACGGACCCAGTCCGTGTAGTTGCTACCATCATCTTTCAACTTAGCTTTCTCTAGGAACGCATTAAAATTCAACGGAACAACAGCACGGGCCATCTATCTACAACAACATAGACATGCAAAATACTATCAGGTACTAAGTTAATCATAAATTAAAGTTCAATTAATCATATTACTAAAGAACTCCCACTCAGATAGACATCCCTCTAATCATCTAAGTGATCACGTGATCCATATCAACAAAACCATGTCCGATCATCACGTGAGATGGAGTAGTTTTCAATGGTGAACATCACTATGTTGATCATATCTACTATATGATTCACGCTCGACCTTTCGGTCTCAGTGTTCCGAGGCCATATCTGCATATGCTAGGCTCGTCAAGTTTGACCCGAGTATTGTGCGTGTGCAAAACTGGCTTGCACCCGTTGTATGTGAACGTAGAGCTTATCACACCCGATCATCACGTGGTGTCTCGGCACGACGAACTTTCGCAACGGTGCATACTCAAGGAGAACACTTGTACCTTGAAATTTAGTGAGAGACCATCTTATAATGCTACCGCCGTACTAAGAAAAATAAGATGCATAAAAGATAAACATCACATGCAATCAATATAAGTGATATGATATGGCCATCATCATCTTGTGCCTTTGATCTCCATCTCCAAAGCACCGTCATGATCACCATTGTCACCGGTGCGACACCTTGATCTCCATCGTAGCATTGTTGTCGTCTCGCCAACTATTGCTTCTACGAATATCGCTACCGCTTAGTGATAAAGTAAAGCAATTACATGGCAATTGCATTTCATGCAATAAAGCGACAACCATATGGCTCCTGCCAGTTGCCGATAACTCCGTTACAAAACATGATCATCTCATACAATAAAATTTAGCATCATGTCTTGACCATATCACATCACAACATGCCCTGCAAAAACAAGTTAGACGTCCTCTACTTTGTTGTTGCAAGTTTCACATGACTGCTACGGGCTGAGCAAGAACCGTTCTTACCTACGCATCAAAACCACAATGATATTACATCAAGTATGTGCTGTTTTAACCTTCACAAGGACCGGGCGTAGCCACACTCGATTCAACTAAAGTTGGAGAAACTGACACCCGCCAGCCACCTGTGTGCGAAGCACGTCGGTAGAACCAGTCTCGCATAAGCGTACGCGTAATGTCGGTCCGGGCCGCTTCATCCAACAATACCACCGAATCAAAGTATGACATGCTGGTAAGTAGTATGACTAGTATCGCCCACAACTCACTTGTGTTATACTCGTGCATATAACATCTAGGCATAAACCTGGCTCGGATGCCACTGTTGGGGAACGTAGTAATTTCAAAAAAATTCCTACGCACACGCAAGATCATGGTGATGCATAGCAACGAGAGGGGGGAGTGTTGTCCACATACCCTCGTAGACCGTAAGCGGAAGCGTTATGACAACGCGGTTGATGTAGTCATACGTCTTCACGATCGACCGATCCTAGTACCGAACGTACGACACCTTCGCAATCTGCACACGTTCAGCTCGGTGATGTCCCGCGATCTCACGATCCAGTAGAGCTTCGAGGGAGAGCTTCATCTGCACGACGGCGTGATGACGGTGATGATGAAGCTACCGGCGCAGAGCTTCGCCTAAGCACTACGACAATATGACCGATGTGGATTATGGTGGAGGGGGCACCGCACACGTCTTGGAACAATCAACTTGTGTATTCTAGGGTGCCCCCCTGCCCCCGTATATAAAGGAGCAGAGGTTGGCTGGCCCTTGGTGCGCCCAAGGAGAGGAGGAATCCTCCTCATAGTAGGAGTAGGATTCGTCCTTTCCTAGTCCTACTAGGAAGGGGGAAGTAGGAAGGAAGGAGAGGGAGAGGGAAAGAGGGGCCGCGCCCCCCTCCCCTAGTCCTATTCTGACTCCCCTTGGGGGGGGCGCCAACTCCTGGGCTGCTGCCATCTCTCTCCTCTAAGGCCCACTAAGGCCCAATACTTCCCCGGGGGGTTCCGGTAACCCCTCCGACACTCTGGTTTTCTCCGAAATCACCCGGAACACTTTCGGTGTTCGAATATAGCCGTCCAATATATCGATCTTTATGTCTCGACCATTTCGAGACTCCTCGTCATGTCCGTGATCATATCCGGGACTCCGAACTACTTTCGGTACATCAAAACACATAAACTCATAATACCGATTGCCACCGAACTTTAAGCGTGCGGACCCTACGGGTTCGAGAACTATGTAGACATGATCGAGACTCATCTCCGGTCAATAACCAATACCGAAACCTGGATGCTCATGTTGGTTCCTACATATTCTATGAAGATCTTTATCGGTCAAACTACATAACAACATAGGTTGTTCCCTTTGTCATCGGTATGTTACTTGCCGAGATTTGATCGTCGGTATCTCAATACCTAGTTCAATCTCGTTAACGGCAAGTCTCTTTACTCGTTCCGTAATGCATCATCCGTCACTAACTCATTAGTCATATTGCTTGCAAGGCTTATAGTGATGTGCATTACCAAGAGGGCCCAGAGATACCTCTCCGACAATCGGAGTGACAAATCCTAATCTCGATCTATGCCAACTCAACAAGTACCATCGGAGACACCTGTAGAGCACCTTTATAATCACCCATTTACGTTGTGAAGTTTGGTAGCACACAAAGTGTTCCTCCGGTATTCGGGAGTTGCATAATCTCATAGTCATAGGAACATGTATAAGTCATGAAGAAAGCAATAGCAATATACTAAACGATCAAGTGCTAAGCTAACGGAATGGGTCAAGTCAATCACATCATTCTCTAATGATGTGATCCCGTTAATCAAATGACAACTCATGTCTATTGCTAGGAAACTTAACCATCTTTGATTCAACGAGCTAGTCAAGTAGAGGCATACTAGTGGCACTCTGTTTGTCTATGTATTCACAAATGTACTAAGTTTCCGGTTAATACAATTCTAGCATGAATAATAAACATTTATCATGATATAAGGAAATATAAATAACAACTTTATTATTGCCTCTAGGGCATATTTCCTTCAGCCACTCCCATGAAGAAGCCCAAAGATAGACCCAAGCCTGAAAATGAGTGCTTCTACTGCGAAGGAAATGGTCACTGGAAGCGGAACTGCCCCAAATACTTGGCGGATAAGAAGGATGGCAAAGTGAACAAAAGTATATATGATATACATGTTATTGATGTGTACTTTACTAGTGTTCATAGTAGCCCCTGGGTATTTGATACTGGTTCAGTTGCTATGATTAGTAACTCGAAACAAGAGTTACAAAATGAACAAAGAATAGTTGAGGGCAAGGTGACGATGTGTGTTGGAAGTGATTCCAGGGTTGATAAGATCACCATCGCACATTCCCTTTACCTTCGGGATTAGTGTTGAACCTAAAATAAATGTTATTTGGTGTTTGCGTTGAGCATAATATGATTGGATCATGTTTATTGCAATATGGTTATTCATTTAAGTCAAAGAATAATTGTTATTATGTTTACATGAATAAAACCTTCTATGGTCATACACCCAAGGTGAATGGTTTATTGAATCTTGATCGTAGTGATACACATATTCATAATATTGATGCCAAAAGATGCAAAGTTGATAATGATAGTGCAACATATTTGTGGCACTGCCATTTAGGTCATATTGGTGTAAAGTGCAGGAAGAAACTCCATGCTGATGGGCTTATGGAATCACTTGATTATGAATCACTTGATGCTTGCGAACCATGCCTCATGGGCAAGATGACTAAGACTCCGTTCTCCGGAACAATGGAGCGAGCAACTAACTTATTGGAAATAATACATACTGATGTATGCAATCCGATGAGTGTTGAGGCTCGCGGCGGGTATCATTATTTTCTGACCTTCACAGATGATTTGAGCAGATATGGGTATATCTACTTGATGAAACATAAGTCTGAAACATTTGAAAAGTTCAAAGAATTTCAGAGTGAAGTGGAAAATCATCGTAACAAGAAAATAAAGTTTGTACCATCTGATCGCGGAGACGAATATTTGAGTTATGAGTTTGGTCTTCATTTGAAACGATGTGGAATAGTTTCGCAACTCACGCCACCTGGAACACCACAGCGTAATGGTGTGTCCGAACGTCATAACCCTACTTAATTAGATATGGTGCGATCTATGATGTCTCTTACCGATTTATCACTATCGTTTTGGGGTTATGCATTAGAGACAGTTGCATTCATGTTAAATAGGGCACCGTCTAAATCCGTTGACACGACACCGTATGAACTATGGTTTGGCAAGAAACCTAAGCTGTCGTTTCTTAAAGTTTGGGGCTGTGATGCTTATGTGAAAAAGCTTCAACCTGATAAGCACAAACCCAAATCGGAGAAGTGCGTCTTCATAGGATACCCAAAAGTGACTGTTGGGTACACCTTCTACCCAAAAGTGACTGTTGGGTACACCTTCTCTCGAAAGAAGTGAGTGGAGGAAAGTAGAGCTTGATGAGGTAATTGTACCTACTCCCGAATTGGAAAGTGGTTCATCACAGAAATCAGTTCCAGTCATGCCTACACCAATTAGTGAGGAAGCTAATGATAATGATCATGAAACTTCAGATCAAGTTACTACCAAACCTCGTAGGTCAACCAGAGTACGTTCCGCACTAGAGTGGTACGGTAAATAATTCTGGAAGTCATGTTACTAGACCATGACGAACCTACGAACTATGAGGAAGCAATGATGAGCGCAGATTCCGCAAAATGGCTTGAGGCCATGAAATCTGAGATAGGATCCATGTATGAGAACAAAGTGTGGACTTTGGTGGACTTGCCCGATGATCGGCAAGCCATTGAGAATAAATGGATCTTCAAGAGGAAGATAGATGCTGATAGTAGTGTTACTATCTACAAAGCTCGAGTTGTCGAAAAAGGTTTTCGACAATTTCAAGGTGTTGACTACGATGAGATTTTCTCAATCGTAGTGATGCTTAAGTCTGTCTGAATCATGTTGGCAATTGCCACATTTTATGAAATCTGGCAAATGGATGTCAAAACTGCATTCCTTAATGGATATCTTAAAGAAAAGTTGTATATGATGCAACAAGAAGGTTTTGTCGATCCAAAAGGTGCTAACAAAGTGTGCAAGCTCCAGCGATCCATCTATGGACTGGTGCAAGCATCTCAGGAGTTGGAATATACGCTTTTATGAGTTGATCAAAGCATATAGTTTTATACAGACTTGCGGTGAAGCCTGTATTTACAAGAAAGTGAGTGGGAGCACTACAGCCTTTCTGATAAGTATATGTGAATGACATATTGTTGATCGGAAATGATGTAGAATTTTCTGGAAAGCATTAAGGAGTGTTTGAAAGGAGTTTTTCAAAAAAAGACCTCGGTGAAGCTGCTTACATATTGAGCATCAAGATCTATAGAGATAGATCAAGACGCTTGATAAGTTTTTTCAATTAGTACATACCTTGACAAGATTTTGAAGTAGTTCAAAATGGAACAGTCAAAGAAGGAGTTCTTGCCTGTGTTGCAAGGTATGAAGTTGAGTAAGACTCAAAGACCGACCACGGCAGAAGATAGAGAGAGAATGAAAGTCATTCCCTATGCCTCATCCATAGGTTCTATAAAGTATGCCATGTTGTGTACCAGACCTATTGTATACCCTGCCCTAAGTTTGGCAAGGAGTACAATAGTGATCTAGGAGTAGATCACTGGACATTGGTTAAAATTATCCTTAGAGGACTAAGGAAATATTTCTCGGTTATGGAGGTGATAAAGAATTCGTCATAAAGAGTTACGTCGATGCAAGCTTTGACACCGATCTGGATGACTCTGAGTCTCGACCTAGATACATATTGAAAGTGGGAGCATTTAGCTAGAGTAGCTCCGTGTAGAGCATTGTACACATACGTGGCACCCCGGCTCAGAGAAACCGGAACGCCCCGTATTCCAGCCCAGAGATCAAAGAGAAGTCTTTTGGAATACGGCACTGCTTAGCATAGAACAAATTAGCTCTTTATTAAAATCTATATGGGTACAAGGGGGTTACATCGGCACGGCGATACTACGCCGGCCACGCTTGCTCTATGCAAGCAGTGGAGCAACTCGACGCAGCGGAATGGCTACTGGCAGCGGAACAGCGACGGCGGTGGTGAACTCCACTCCGCAGGGACTCTAGCTGGAACGCTTATCCTAGCTCGCACACAAGGAATCCACGGCAAACAAGCAATCAAATCCGGCATGACCTGCAAAATGGCATGACACACCAGGTCAGTACATTGAATGTACTTGCAAGCTCACAGCAACCAAAGCAATCAAGATAGACAACAGCAAGGCAATTACAGGTTAACAAGGATTAACATGATACTATCAGATCAATCATAGCATGAACAGGATGATACCGCTAGAACAATACGAGCATGGCATGAACATATGAACACGATAATACTAGCATGCAACATGGTGACTGTAGCGACCAGACCTCAAACAGTCTGTGCTGCTGTGCACCAGTGTCATCCCTGGATCAGTAATGCTGACACGCACAGTACAAATGGAGGATTTATAACAGAGTAGCAATCACACACTTATTACAACGAATATCTCAAGAGAGAATAAGTATGATAAATATGGATTAAGGCCATCTAATATGATAACAGCGGAAGGCTTGGAAGGTAAGTGAGTCCATCAACTCCAACGGCATCACTGAGTATAAGACCACGACCTAAGGCACCTTACTCGTCGTCTGAAAAGTCTGCAACATGAAACGTTGCAGCCCGAAAACGGGTCAGCACATGGAATATGCTGGCAATGTAACACATAGAGAGTAATGAACAGAATAATAATATACTACATGCATATGTGGCTGGTAGAAAGCTCTATGGTTACAGTTTTGCGAAAAGCCAATTTTTCCCTACTTCAAAGGAATAAATTTTATTTAACTATCATGGTGGTTGTTAAACATTGAGAAGGTACCTCCAACTCAATCCCAATTAAGTATCATCATAACCCAACAATATTAATTAAAGTAACATGATGAGATTCACATGATAATCCAAGTACTAGATACTCAAGTTGTCCATAACTGGGGACACGGCTAACCATGATTAGTTTATACACTCTGCATAGCTTTGTGCACTTTTCCCCACAAGACTCGATCGCCTCCGCTTGGTTCTCGCACTACATGATGTTTGAGAAACGGATGACCGAGACATAGTCTTTCAGAAGCGTTAACTCTCTACTCCGGGTAGACAGTACCACCTACATCCCCTACATCTGCTAGTCTACCCCTTCAAGAGCTCACACAACTTAATCAACTATGCTAGAGCCCATAATAGCTTGTGGTTGCACACGGAAGTTTCTAGCATGAATAATCTTATGATCCCTTTGATCCTGGGTGGCGGTCCATAGGATGATCACACGGGTACTCCGGGATATCCAAAAATACAGGCAGCACTGGGTTCTCCAGGTGCCTCAATCCACCCAGATGTGAGTTTTAGTTGCCACCTTAAGTAAACCATTAATTAACAATCTCACATCTGTCATGAATATCTCTCAAACCCAATCCACGTCTACTAGCATATCATGGCGATATAAGCAAACGTAGAAGTAACTCCCAAGGGTTTGATAATAAAACAGGTAATAGGTACTACCTCAACTACTTCCCAATACCCAGAATTTAATTAGATCCTAACCATGCAATGTTTGAGGATTGATCTAATGCAATAAAACTGGGTAGTGAAAAGTATGATCAAAGTGTTACTTGCCTTGCTGATGATCCGTGAAACCTAGAGATTCGAAGTAGCAAGCGGCGCACTCCGGGTACTCTATCGCAAACAAACAAGCACACAATAAGTACTCATCTAATGCACAAGTAAAACTCAAATAAAGATCTAACCAGAAAGTTCAACTTAAGAACTCC